>NC_135214.1:5365610-5563110 GCF_052324685.1 Brachyhypopomus gauderio
GGCTCCACTCAGATCTTCCGCCACTGTACCAGCAGTCGGGTGACTGTTTTACCCCAATAAGTACCGACAAATTGTGCTGCGTTGCCAAGGAAGCCAATAAGTATAGCTAATCCAATCTTAAAGAGCCTGTTGGGAAAGGCTGGCTATCACCGCTGTCCAACACGCCGGCTCGGACCGCTAACAGGCCAGGGAAATTGGGTTTTGCGTTCAGTCCTGCTGCGCTGGCAGGGGAGAGGAAGGAACCCCTGGAGAACGGTGGGGGGTGAAACGGGGGGGACGCGTACCAGGCTAATGGGGCCAGACTGTAGGCGTCAACAGGCAGGTTGTAAATACATTACGTGTGGTGGAAAGACTGAAGGCGGTTCAAGAGACTTTAAGGCGGAGTTAGAGAAAATGTGGAGTGTTCCTCGTGTTCCATGATTGATGGAGCGCGTTTCTAAAAAAACGTCACTGTCTAAAGAACTTTTTTTTTCTTTTCTGGGCTGCATGGCACCCCATTTCAAAATGCTCTGGAAATTTGCTGACAGAGTGGAGATCACGTTGGGCTTATGTTCAGTTTGGCAAACCACAAAGGCGTGAGCCCACGTGAACATTCATAACTTCTACTGAGGATGTTTGCCAGGTCAGACTGATGAAGTGTATCATCACTTCTTGGCCGTTTATGGTGAGAATGAGGCAAAGCAGTTTTGCCTTCCTAGCACACGTCGAGTGCACTGCCTGTGTTTATTCAGTATTTTTTTCAAAGTCATATTCCCCCCAAAGACCACTTGAATGTATAATTAATTCATTGGGATGTTAGTGTATGATTTACTAAGTTAAAATTATTCGTTATTCTCACTTATGGTAAAATGTGCCGACTGCATGTATTAAAACAGATCAGCATTGAGAAATAATGGGCCCGTTTCCAAAAGCTTATTAGAGGAGTTATTTACAATATGCAACCAGTGTCTTGGTTAATTATGTCATGTGCTGTAGCTCAAAATTCATGATCTAGGGTTAAAATAACTTGGACTGGGAACAGGGCTATATATTTTTGAGAGCTGCGAACATGTCAGCATTCACAAATAATTCAGCAAATCTGTGCACCATGCCAAACTGTAACCTCTGTTCCATTCAAAAAATAAATAAAGAAATAGAAATTGCTGAAGACTCAAATCACGTCAGAGTAAATCTAATTAGCAGACCATTTGCTGGGAACAGCAGCCAGGTCTTGAACTGTTCAAGCCAAGTTATAAAAATAAGAGGACTGTTGGACAGATGTGGATTTCAGACACATTTCCAAAGAAAACAGCCTTTATATCATGGATGTTATTTTATGGAGGCTTGTCCTAACAATAAGTCATATTGTCTGTCGGAGTAGTTGTCATATAAATTTAACAGTTAATCTTGCCAATTTGATTAAAAACAGCCCTCTGTTAACATCTAGATGTTCCCAGTGCACATTTGCTTTAGTTTCAATGTCTCCCCTGGTGTTCTTCGAATACTGCTGACAGAGAGCGCTTTGCCATCAAAAGTGAAAAGGGGTAGAGAGATAATTGAGTATTCTCTGGTGACCTCTTGCCCATTATCATGTGATCTGTCTGGTCAGCAATAGTCCCTGATGAAGTACGCCACAGATGGGCCGCTGCTGTCATGAAACAGATATAGCTAGAGGTTTTTCAGAACACCGACGTTCTTTCAAACTGCTCCTGCACTGAGAGGTCATGGGGTTATTTGTGGTTCGTAAGACTCGTGTGGATGGCACAGTTCAGAGAACAGAAGGGGATATACTTTACTCTGAGTTGTGCATTGGTTCTTTAAATTTTGATCCTGATCTGTCCACAGCCTTACCACAAGAAATACAGACTTTAGATTTAACTTGCATGTAAGCACATTTTGTTGCTCTTTGTCACTGTATTTGAAAGTAAAATTGGAGCACGGTTTGTTCAGTTAATGTCAGTGAGAGCTAGCTAAGATTGTTAAGAGAGCTAGCTAAGATTGCTAAGAGAGCTAGCTAAGATAAGAGATGGCTGCATGTTAGAACTCGGACCCATCAGCCATGCTATTGGTTTCTGTCCTGTGTTTTCCTCTGGCTCTTCTGAATGTATGTCACTGCCGGTCTTGCAGCAACGAACCCTTGCGGGGTTAACGGCGGGAGGGGGCCCTGCTCCCATCTCTGTCTCATCGATTACAACCAGACTGCGGCTTGTGCCTGTCCTCACCTCATGAAGATCTCGCCAAACAACCGCTCCTGTGTGGGTGAGTGAACAGAGTGCACAGTGCTACCGCAATTTCCCAAAAGCATTGTGGTGGTAAAATCGTTTGAAATGAGAGAGAGAGCACTCTGTGCAATGCTTACTGTTCCATTTAACGATGATCTTCGTGTTACAATGCTGTTGGGAAACCCACGTGGTAGCGCAACCCGCTTTGCGGTGTCTTTACGTCAGCAAGTCTACTCGGTCGACATGGTTTCACTGTTGAGCGTTTGGGCTGCTGCAGCCACTGATGGTATACCATCATAAATCAGTAGGCAAATCCTGCATTCAGCAAAGGTCTGCCAAGCCGCTCTGACCCACTTGCAGTGAGATGTTATTTAGTGTCACAGTACTTATATTCCAGATGAAATGATCTAACATGTCAGAATAGAACTGTTCTGAAAGACAGAATAATCTGCTTTACTTCCCGGCACAGTGCTACTCACCTACATTGCTGTACATATCAGTGTGGCTGTGTGGGCTTCATATTCCTTTCATTTGACAGAGCATGTATCGGTGGACTTTTGTGTGTGTGTGTGTCTGTTTGTGTGTGTCTGTTTGTGTGTGTGTGTGTGTTGCTTCAGCATTGAAGAAGTTTTTGCTCTATGTGAGACGGTCTGAGATCCGAGGTGTGGACATCGATAATCCCTACATGAACATCATGACCGCGTTGACTGTTCCTGACATTGATGATGTCACAGTCGTGGATTACGACGCTCTAGATGAACGGATTTACTGGGCAGATGTGAAGACTCAGGCCATAAAGCGGGCCTTTATCAATGGAACAAACCTTGAGACAGTCATATCAGGAGGTAAGACACTCGGTCCTTTTAACCCTCACTGGGTTTCATGAATATTACGTAATCACTCCCTGTCAATTTGTGTCTTAGCCGTGTGTGAACTTTTTTTCATTATTGCACTGCTAGCTATCAGAGTCCACACTTTAAATTGGAGAAATACTTTCAAGAGGAGCCTTTTGCTAACATCTGTTTCAATTACTGGATCAATAACAGCTGTTTCAATTACTGGATAAACATGTACCCAGTAGGACTGGATCACAGAAATGGCAGGTCTGCATGTGCTCTGGAGGGCTCTCGCAGAAACCCCCCTGCACCCCCTTACTGTCCTCCTGCTCACGTTGATGGCATCAGTCAGTGTGGCCTCTGCTGTTTGCAGATATCCAGAACTGCCGTGGATTAGCGTTAGACTGGCTCTCGAGGAACATGTACTGGCTGAGCTCTGAGAATGAAGAGACCCAGATCAATGTGGCTCGACTGGATGGATCTCTTAAAACCTCAGTCATTCATGGGATTGATAAACCAAGATGTCTGACTGTACATCCAGCTAAAGGGTAAGGAGCCCAAGACTATGTTTATGGTTTTTAATATGTCTAGTAGAAGAGACATGCTGTAAGCTTTAGTGGACTTGATATTTCAGTCTTTGAACATTTTCTAGCCTCAAGCAGAAAGTTGCCAAGTCCCAAAAGGCACTTTTAGGCATCACATGAATGTTTATTTTCTTTGTATTTTATATTTTGCGAATAAAGTAAAATGTATTTCTATTAGCTTTTTATGCTTATTGAGATTTCAGAATGTACAGAGCTCTGGACAAATTTCAGAACGTGGTTTATACTGCTGTCTGGTTAATACTGCAGTCTGGATTACACTATAGTCTGGATTATACTGCACTCTGACTATATGTATTTGTGTGTATTTCATGCATTGATTTTCCCTTTTGTGTAATATAACACCAGGAAGATATACTGGACAGATGGCAATACTATTAATGTAGCCAATATGGATGGAAGTAACAGAAAAGTACTTCACCAGAATCAAAGAGAGCCAGTCGGTAAGTGATTACAATACTATTTGAACAACATTATTTGAATATTTCATCCTCTACATACCCTCAGCGACTGACCCCCCCCCCCCCCCCCCCCCCACACACACACACACCCCTCACACATACTTTAATTTCTCTGTTTTTCTTTTAGTTTTTTTATTTGAGTATAAAACATATTTTTCTCCCTCTGATGACCTGAAGACCATTGACTCTAACCATTGCAATTAAATCTTAAAAGCACCCTAAGTTCCATTACAATAGGCTAATATCCTTTACTTGTTTCAATCAAGATTTACACTCATTTAATTGCTTAAATTTTCTCAAATGAGTCTTCTGATGGCGTCATCATGTGATCAAGTGAATTACAATATCACGCACTAAGAGTGCCAATCACGCGTTTCTCCAGATTGCAAACGCAGCACATTATTTTGAGATATACCCGTTCTCCTCTCTCAGCACCCTTGAAAGCAGACGAAGGATGTATCAGGTCTTCTCTAACCTTCTTCTCCCACCCAGGCCTCTCGATAGACTTTCCTGCAAGCAAGTTGTACTGGATCAGCTCAGCCAATGGCACGATCAACAGGTGTAATCTGGACGGCAGTGGCTTTGAGGTGATAGAGACCATGAAGAGGGACTTGACCAAAGGCACAGCGTTGGCCGTCATGGGTAAGTGATGAGAAGCATTCACAGCTTACGTATGTGCAGTGTTGTATGAAAATTGGTAATCCACAAATGTTTATTTAAGTTTCACACTCGAGGTGCAGTGCTTAACAAGCCTAATGGAATGTTCTGTCTTGAGTCTATGTATTATTGATTCAGGCACGTTTGTTGAGGAAGATTCCACTGTATTATTCCCTGAAAGTGATGTTTTAACTTTAATTGCAAAGGCCCAATGTATGCAGATTGTGTTTCTGAAGGTGGGTTGTGGCTATTCCACAGTATGGAACTATCGATACCATATGTTGTCATGACACAAAACGGAGGAAAGACATATAAATGTGAGATATTGTACAGGGACTGAAAAGTCTCTCCCAAAATGTGCAGTACTGTAATGTGCATATGCTGAGAGCAAAGTACATTACGGAACATAAATGAGATTTAATTGTTTCCCATTTAGCTGCTACTGGAAATAGCATAGCTCATCACGTAGGAGAGAAAATCTAGGCCTCAAAGTAAAGCGTGATGTTGTAAAAGGAGCTTCTATCATTTTTCTCCAGATGGAACAGGATAATGAGAGCTAGCTGTCTGAGCAGACACCCAACTGAGGCTGTGCATCTGCTTTCTAATCTCACCATTCACATTATGCCATGTTAAAAACTCCAAATATGAGTCTTTCCGTAGCGCAGAAACACTAGCTGGGGGGATTAGAGACCGCTCCTGCAGAGGGAGCGCGTTCACGTTGAAGGAGTCCAAAGAACACACGACCACCTCGGCTTTCGCTAACCCCAAAACAAATCAGTGCAGTGAAAGCAGATGCTGCTCTCATTAGGGCAGTTTTAGATATTCTACAGCTTTTGTTACTGGTATAAACCAGTTTACTGCAACATTTTCCTCTAAAATGTATTTCTCCATCGAAATCTGCTGGGTGCTGCTTTTTTGCTGTATTCACGTAAAGAACGCTAACCTTTTAATAAGCTGTTCGGTGCTATGTCTCCCTGTTACCTAGCTTTATGTCATTACAGTGATATTCTGTAAAATGTGATTAGGACGCCTCTATATTTATATTGCATTTTAAGCTGAAAGCATGACCCCCTATGAAAAAGTTGCAGGCAGTTAATTGCAATACCAGCTCGGGTGAGCACCTTCCAAAGCTCAACCAGGGACCATCAGAACCTCACAGAAGCTACTGCAGGGCTAATTCAGAGGTTACGGACAGAGAACAGGATCAAAGTAAACAGAGGATGTTGTAGCAGGTGTGGTGTGGTGGTTTTGCTGACGCGCTGTTTACCGAGTCCTAAAACATGTCTTGGTTGTCAGTGCAGCTCCAGTCTTGGGTTTGAAGTTGTTAATAAAGTAAGAGCTGAATAAAGGCCACCAGAAAGACTAATGGAACACTTTCAAAGAAGTAATAGACTACAGCGAAATGGCAAAGTGTTGCTTTCACTAGGTGCTATCCATCACAATTAGTGCATCTTTGGAAATACTTTGGATGTGCTGAGAAATGCTTTTCTGTGCTCTTGCAGGCATGCGTGTGTGTTCACATGTCTGGCGCTTGCTTTTAGCAGACAGTTAGTCTGAAGGAGAACTAACGTTGCAGCCTTCCTTCTGGTGTGTCGTTGAATCAGTCGTGTGTGTGTTCCCTCATTTTAACTGGGCATTCTCCCATCGTTCCACACATTATCATATTTGTTAAGGCCAATGCACAGGCTGTTGGAGAAATACAGCAAGGTGCTTGTTACAGATATGCCTTCATTCTAGCAGGTGATCTGCACTCGTTTGTTTTGAGTTGCAGGATTAGAGAGGTTGTTTACCTTTAGGTGGGAGTCGTTCTATGTCTAATTACTTTTAAAGTACTTTAGTAGGCTATTCTGCTGAAACTTTTCAGGGCAGATGGCTCTAGCTGAAAGTTGAGGTGATTTATTTGTACCCCAAAATGCTTTTTTGTTTATTTGGTCCTTAAGTGCACAATTGAAAGTGCTCAGTTGAAACATTTCTTTCTCAGTCTACCTCACTTTCTATCTATCTGTGTGTGTGTGTGTGTGTGTGTGTGTGTGTGTGTGTGTGTGTGTGTGTGTGTGTGTGTGTGTGTGTGCCCTCCCACCTCTGTTTGTCCCGGTGAAGGTATGCTGGTAGGTAGAAGGATGGCTGTGCAGTTGTGTGTTTGTGTGGGTGTTTGTGTGGGCTGCATTTCAACTGAGAGCATTTTCTCTTGTCCTTAATGTGTAGCAACTCTAGCAGAACATCACGTCAGGGATCATTTTGACACCTTCTGGCAGCACTCTGGGTTCTTTAGGAGAGATGGTATGCGCCCAAGTCTTGTGGGTTCTGCTACGCTTCCGAAGAACCCAAGGAAAACTCTGCATGCATGACTACACCCTTTAATCCTTAAGAGCTTCTGGCCGAGCTTCTGAAAAGTAAAGTACCTGTTACTCTGGTGGGTGAAGCTTACTCTGTCTGCCACTGTCTTAATGCGTCTCAGGTCGCTGCAGCCCAATTTGCTGTTGATCATCAGGGTTCTTAAGCACAGGTCTTTGTTTCTCTGGCCTCTGTCCTTGTTGAATTGGTACCTTCATGTCATTCTTCATACTAAAGATGCACAAATACACACACATTCACACCTTAGTCACCCTTCTGGTACACATATTAAACCTGTTTGATCCTGTAGGTACCGCAAATCACACTGTAATATTCAGGATATCAGTAGATCAAATTTGTTGCCTTGAATTGGTTCGGTCTCTTGATTCTGCTAGAATAGCATACCTTAGTATCTTCTCTGAATTATTCATGCGCATCATTTTTGGCAAACAAGACGAGCCGCACCGCATCACTGAAACTTTGCCTTCGTCCTAACGTTTCATTTGTGCTCCTCATCCGGCTACTCGTATCTTGATGAGACACGTCTGACTGGGCGGGGGCGTGGCCTTGCCGTCACTTACTGATCTGACTTGCCAAATGTATTTTGAATGCTTAGCATTTCAAGACTGATTCTGCCTCTCCCCTTGTAGTTTTCATTTATCATCCTTGTCATTTCATGCACGTGTTCCTCTCTGAGTTTTTTAAACTCTCTTAAGCCCTATTTTCCTAACATTGCTTCTGATTGGTGCTATTCTAATTGGCACTATTGTATTTAACATTCATGTTGACAAACCTTACGTTTGGTTGAGAAACCAAACATATTTTTGCAGCATGTTTCAGTGAGATTGACTAAACTTTGCTCAACAGGTTTCATTACCCCTTCATAATTAAGGCCACATTTTGCATTTCTGCAGATTTTATCATTATTTTATAAGCTATGTACATGAGCTTTTCTAATTATTATTTAATTTAAATTCATACTTATATCCTTTTCTCTAGTAAAGAAATCTTAAACGTACGGTTTGAATGCTTCTCTGATTTTGTTACTGGAGTTACTACTATTGGTTCTGTGGCTCCTTAAAAGATATAGTCTCCCTTCTCTCTTAACAAGGACACATAATATCATTAATGTGAAGCACTAAAGCTATTTTGCATCTAATAGTCCCCCTTGTGGAGAATTTTACTCTTACTCTAAATGTGAGTAATATCTTCATTTGTTTTTTCATTTGAAGTACTCTCCCTTTTATTCTGCAGAATTCTGCTCACGTAAAACATGATTACCAAAATAGACAATCTGGCTGCAATGCTCTTAAACTTATTGTTAAACTATAAGATCAGCATTAGATAAACTACAATAAGCCTTGCAGATCTACAAGCGGTTCTTACTTTTCTCACCTAATTAATGAAAGCTTGGGTATCCAAAACAGGCGTTTGACATGACTTACTCCTATAAATATATCTGTCTGCTCTGTTGAACAGTATAACGTATTTCCTACATATTTGCTATATTTTTATCAGTGCTTTGTTTTTCTCCTGTTTCTGACCCAGCTGACTTCAGTTCTGCCTGTTCAGTTGTCATTTTGACTTGTTCTGCATCAGTAAGCTCATCTCCAACAGGACGTGTACTACTTTAACACTCAACCTTCTTCCTATTCTGTCCTGTACTACTGTTAATTCTCCTTTCATCACTAGATTTGTCTCGCCTGAACCTCAAACTAGCTGCTGTCATTCCTCTTCCAAGGACATTTGGTTGTGCTACAGACATCCTTAGAAACGATGGTCCAATGTCTAATCTTCTATTTCTGGTTAAAATCCTTACATTTTTTTAGCTGGGTGTATCACTGAAACTGCTTTGATTATGGTTGTGAATGATTTTCTTGTGTGACAGACTCTTAACATCTTCATTGCGTGCAGAACCATTCACAGGGCCATTATAGTTGAATATTTATGTTTTACCTTTTGGGGCAGATCATTAGGAACGTTTGCGTGAGCTTTCGTTTTTATGCTGATGATACCCAAATTTATACCACACTAAGAACAATTTGCCATCTGCGTGTGTTGGGATTTCTAACTGTCTCCATCACATTAATCTGGATACAGCAGTTTTATTCAGTTAGATTCATCTAAGACTGAGATGATTTAAATTGGCAGTCATCTATCCTTAAATGTAATAGCGCTCATCTTCACAGTTAACGTTCTGATTTCACCTTCAACACAAGTACATATATTAAGAGTCATTCTTTATAGTCAGTGAATGTTTGACACACGTATCATGAGCGTTGCATTATATTGTCAAGCTCAGGACTTTACTCTTACCTTCTGATGCTGAGGAAATTGTATGCCTTTTGTTTCTTGTCGGACTATTGAAAGGCTCTTTTTGCTGCTTTCCTTCAAAACCTCTCCAGAGGCATCACAATGTGCAAAACTGCACTGCCAGAGTTCTCACACTTCATATCACGCTTCACTCACTCACGCTTCAAACTCCTGGTTCACTCTGAATGCTCGTATTGATTTTACAACTCTTATTTTAACATATAATGCAGTTTCTGCTTTAGCCCCAGTTTACCTCGGTGATCTGGTGAAGTTTTATCCTCCCCTCACTCTTAATCCTCTGTTGGTTTTCTCACTCTACAGCACTCTCACTACAAACTTAAATCCAGGGGTGTGTGAGCTTTTTTTTTTATAGACCTCCATTACGTTTTTTTGTTTTTTGTTCTTGTTTTCATCGCATTAAGACAATGTTTTAAATATTACACATCAAAGGCGAATTATGCTAGATATCTGCCGGTCGTCTGCGACGAGTCGGCGACCAGTCGGCGACTGCTCGGCGAGCGTCTTTCAGCAGTTCACACTACACGACTGAGCGAGCGACGATTGATCGCCCATTTGCCTCCGACCACAGTTTCTGTCGGCAATCAGTCGGCGACTGAAAAACCAGCCTAAAATCGTGTAGTGTGAACCGGGCATTATACAGTTTATAAAAGATCATAAATATTACATATAGAATAAGCCTGTGTGAACACCTGTGTGAAAGGACAATACACCATTAAAAAGTAAACTCGTGCTTCATATTATCTCCATTAAAAGGGCGATGGTGACATTGTGCTACAGGTTTGCACCCCAGGCTAAGACTAATCACAATGCCACAGACATATGGTGGCTGGCTTTCATCATAAATATGGCAAAATGAAATGTGTAATGTCACTTTCAGCCGCATCGATCTGTCGTCCGTGGGTTATCTGCCCAAAGTGGGGAAAATTCCAAGTGTGTTCGAATTCTGTAGCTCAGGTTTGGCTCATTCAAGGTTAATCAAAGCTATTGAACTGATGTGGAGCAAACAACTTCTTCCTAGCCCTCTGATTTCCAAAATTGGCGTAATTGATTAGCTATTTGGGACACTGCGTCAAGGGTCATCGTAAGCCAACACCATGCACAGATTGGACGAGATTGCGATCTAAGATCTTTGACCAGTATCTTCGTCATCTCTTTCCAATGAGGGCGACTCATTTAAAGAGATTTTCCAAGGTTAACCGTCATGCCATGTTATCAGGTTATGCCCCTTTAATGCCTCTTCATCTGCACAGTGGGGAAAATGCTATCTGATTGTAGCCACCCGCCATACGAATCTCAGGTTCTAACCTCCCGGTCAAGTGTAGAACAGCTTGTGACGGGCAGGTAGCAGAGAGCTGCAGAGGGAATATATGCTGGGCAGAAGCTCCTGTGTATTATGGAGTCAATGTAAATGCTGGTTGTGTGATTGATGCTTTAGAAAAAATCCAATGAATGACTCGCTTCAAAGCAGAGCCCTAATCAAGCCGCAAAGAGGAAATCGAAGAGCATGATGACTGACGAATTTAAAGCTATCTTACTGACCTGAGATCAGTGTGCAGCCTCTGCTATGCTATTGGTAGTCTAGAATTTGGTTCGTCTGTCATCACATCAGATGCTTAAAGCGAAAATTGTTGCTGATGAGAAACGCTAAAGCAATCAGAGGCTGCGCCTACTCCAGATAGCAGCGAATTAGTTCTGACAGTGGTGATGACCAATTGTAAGTAATCTGGAGGGTCAGGTACATTGGAGGCTGATGGTAGGCTGTCATTTTCTTTCTTACCAATTGATGAGACCAGAAAACTGATATTTGACATCAAAGAGAGGCTGATACCACTAGTTGTATACCTATAATCCTGGAATCTGGAATCTTTAACAATTTTACACACATTTCAAGACGGGGATTTTCACTTGATTTCTTTCCTGTTTAACTGTAGATCTCTTTTTAAATTAAATATTTCTGTTTTCAATGAATTTCAAAGTAGTTGCAAAGTAGTTCAATGAATTTCAAAGTAGTTGCATGTAAAATATACATTTATATATTTATATATATATATATATATATATATATATATATATATATATATATATATATATATATATATATATATATATATATATATATATATAATATCAAAATAAAAAATAATAGCCTGCTGCATAACCATTAAGTTACACAGGACAAGTATTACATATTTCATATAGCACAGTGTATTATACCAGAACTGTCTCCCACAACTATGAAATCTGGAGGTTAAAGGGCCCCATGGCAAGGTTTGAATGAAAGTTGTCAGACTCTGTTTGATACAGACACTATTACATCGCTGTGCTCACTATAATATTTCAGTTCTACATAACCACTGCATTTATTTCATTTATTTGCATTCCTTTCATGCTTTGAATGCCTGCTAAGGTTATGTTTACCTTACTCGTGCAATAAAAAGGTAACCAGAAATCGTACCCTGGCTATATAATGCATGTTTAATGCAACCGCTATCTTTCTAATGATGCACATTTGTTGAAAACCTTTTTCCCGAACGCTTTTTAGCTTCCGTGTCAGAAGATGAAGGCTACCTTTTCCCTGCGTGCTGTGCGTTCATGCTGTATGGCTTTTAGTCTCCTCTCCCCGGATCCCCGCTGTCTGGGGTCTAACTGCCTCGCTGGGGCACCCAGGTGTAGTCTAGGCTCGAAGCCAAGAAATATCTCACCGGGCGCTCTGTTGCGTGCTCGAGTCTCCCGAGTGGAAACGGCGGAAGGACCTGCTATCTGCAGCTCCGCTCCGACCTCCTCCGCACCTCCACTGCTCGGTAAACAGAGGGATCTCGTCCCCGGGCTGCTTTGTCTCAGGCCGCCTCGTTGGCTTGCGTGGGAAAGGCAACGATCCCTCTCGCTCTCCCCACAAGCTCCGGGGACGTGTGCTGGGGAGGGGGACGTGTGCTGTGGAGGGGGACGTGTGCTGTGGAGGGGGACGTGTGCTGTGGAGGGGGACGTGTGCTGGGGAGGGGGACGTGTGCTGTGGAAAGGGACGTGTGCTGGGGAGGGGGACGTGTGCTGTGGAGGGGGACGTGTGCTGTGGAGGGGGACGTGTGCTGTGGAGGGGGACGTGTGTTGGGAAGGGGGACGTTGCAGCCCTCGGGCTCCACTATGTGGAGTTCACCTGCTTGAGTGACAGCATCGTGTACCGGTGTGTACCGGGGTGTCGTGTAGCGGTGTGTACCCACGCGGCGTCTACCGGCGTGAACCCCCGCGTTGTATACCGTGTACCCCCGCATCGTGTACCGTCGTGTACCCACGCGTCGTGTACCGGAGCGGCATCCAGAAACACTCGGCTCCGGGCCATGGCATATTGGATGTGGCTCTGGGAAATGAATGATTCATCTGCTTTAACAGGTGGCAAGCTGTGGTGGGCAGATGAGGATCTGGCCCAGCTGGGGACGTTGGCCAAGCGGGACGGCCGCCACCCCGTGGTGCTGCGCAATAAAACCAGCGGCGTGGTGCACATGAAAGTGTACGACAGGGACGGCCAGAGAGGTGAGGCACATTACAAGCAGCCCGAAGGCACTCAGCATCTGCATGAGGGCGGTGCTTTGTCATGCTCTGTCAAAATGAGTGGTCGCCTGTAATGTAAATTAAAATGGCCTGTAAAATGAGATGTAAATGATTAAAAAAAAAAAAAGAAAGAAAGAAATGGCTGACTGTTTCTTTCAGAGATTTTAATCTGCTGTTGATTTACTCATGCGTAGATTATGTTGAGTGACTATTACAGTTTATCATCTGAATATCGCATTACGTTTGATAACACAAATATATCCTCTCCTTCTTTTCAATCTGTAAAAGTGCCTTGCAGAGTTGAGATTTATTGGGGAATCACTTTTCCATTTTGTGAGTTATAAGGCAAATAATTTGGGGTAATGGCAGCTCCATTAACAGCATCGCTGTGGACTGAACTGTCCGCTCGAATAAAGAATTACCATTAGGCTCCGGTGTAAATTTATCTGGCATCCAAACTTCTCAAGCAGCGATTAGCTCCTCTGTTCACATTCGGACCCGTCTCGTTACTGTCTGCGCTGCCCTCGAGCTCACGTGCCTTGCTCACGTGCCTTGTCATGCTCTCACGTGCTCACGTGTGCAGGGAGGAACGCCTGCCAGCTGAACAACGGCGGCTGCTCGCAGCTCTGCCTGCCCACGTCGGAGAACACGCGCAGCTGCGCCTGCACCGTGGGTTACCACCTGCGCAGCGACCGCCTCTCCTGCGAAGGTACGCCGTAAGCCCCGCCCACAGCACAGATACGCGCAGGGATTGGACGATGAACGCCCAGACACGGGTTGCTTGCATATAGCACATGCAAATCTATTTTGATGAAATTTTACTCAAAAGAGGCATGAGATGAGGGCTACTTGACGGAATATGTTAAGCGTTTTGATAAATGTGGCCTTTGCTCTTTAATTTGCCACTTGTTAGACAAGGACCCTTATGTTTACAGTGGAGGAGAAGACCATTTGTATTTCTTAATAAAGAATCTTATTTAGTGTTATTTTGGAGTGGCGATGAGGGTCCTTGATTTTGTTTTTCATGTCTGCCTTTTGACGTTCTCTCTGGTAGGCCTGAGCTCTTTTCTCATATACTCCATCCACGAGGGCGTGCGTGGAATGTCTCTCGACCCCACTGACCACACGGAGACTCTCATGCCCATAGGCGGGACCCTGTTTGCTGTGGGCGTGGACTTCCATGCAGGTAAACGCCCACCACTCTGTCCCTGGGCCCGCCCACCTCCCTCTCTGCGCCGGGCTCGTCTTCGAACAGTCATAACTCCTGAGCCACGTCCCCCACATCACATTTTTCATGTCGATTACTGTCAGACATGCAATCTAATATTAGCTGCAGTTTCTTACCTGATTAAAGGGAGCACTACAAGCCAGTGCATCACATCGTGTAGTGATAAAGGGTTGAGATGGGTTAAGTGAGTTGATGCTGGAGGCACCACAGATAAATGCCTCATATCTCCTAAAGCCAGCATCATAAGGGACACAAAGTAATATATTGGACAATCCATCAAATGGGGGTAGTTGGCAGGAGGGGCGGCTATGGAGAAGCCCGGAGTTTTTTGTCACCCTTTGCATTATTCATGCCAGGGATGGACTATTCTGACGCGAGTGTGTCATTGCTTAGATGCAAGATGATTCAGCCTGTTTTGAGGAGAATTCGGCAGTGACAAGTGTGCACGGAGCAAAAAGTGAGCACAGAGGAAGCAGTCTTTGTGTGACACCAGCAAATTATCATATTAAAAGCCCGTCACATGAAATAGGCCCTGATTTCCATAAATGCATTGGCTGTAAGACACAGAAACACCCACATGTTCTAAAGTCTCACTGTGTAGCGTCGCACGCCCACGGCTCCACCTCGCCTCCCCGCGCCCCTCTGAACACAAGTGCAATGAAATGGCGAAATTGTTCCTTTTTCAGAAGCAAACAAAGGAAAGCCACAGTGCACTGTGTGCCCCTATACTGGCACACAACAGAATCGCTTTAATTGCTTTGCCTTAAATAACAATATGGAAGCTAAACACTGAGCTGTGAAAACCCCTCCCCCTGACACACCCATAATTTACATAAATATCTGTCATTTCTGTAATTGCTGACCTCAGTTAAAGGCAGAATGGGCAGATGGTCAGAGGGTCTCTGAACACTTGTTCCCTACAGTCTCCTGTTCCCTCCACTACATGTGCTAGCACGCTGCGGGGACCCAGGTGAGCAGGCTCAGCTCGGCACAGGCTCCGCCCCCGACAGCTGATTGTATCCGCATACAATTTGCATGCCATTATGAGGCAGCTTGTTGGGAGAGCAAAACGGATGGAGGTCTTCCAGCCGGCTCCCGTCACATGTAAGAGATCTGTTAGCTGGGTGCAAATAAACCAAACGCCACCACGCTGTAGCCTCTGCCAGGGCCATTTATAGCACATAAACAGAAAAAAAAAAACAGGGTAGCTCTCCGCTGTCAAATTACGCATTCAACCCCCAGTGATAACCTGTTAGTGCAAGAGATCAGCATATTCAATGCTTTATGTAAATTATCTGTGATTGTAGGCTCTCCGATGTCTCATCAGGTTTGCAAGCCGTTTAAATGCTGTTTTGAGATTATGCAAATGATGTGTTGAATAAATCAACTAGAGTAATGGCATCGCATGCAAACCTCTGCTTTGTCCAAGTGTGGTGTACCTGCTGTTCCGTGCAGCGGAGATGTAAGACACGCGGTGCACGGGGCATGAAACGCACGTCGTGCTCGATGTTTTGACTCTGGTTTTGAAATATGGCCCCCTGTCTACAGGCAATGACACAGTCTACTGGACAGACATGGGCCTGAACCGCATTTCCAGAGCCAAGCGGGACCAGACATGGAGAGAGCACGTTATTACCACTGGCATCAGCAGAGTAGAGGGCATCGCTGTGGATTGGATGGCTGGTCAGACATTTGAAAATGTTACGCAATATTCAGGACAAGATGTGGTCTACCATAATAATTCACAGCAACTGACTCGTGTTTCTTTCATTATGGTCATTTTGCTTTGTCCTGTTGTTCTTGAACTGAAATACCCACTGTTGTTTCCCATAAAGGCAACCTGTACTGGACAGATCATGGTCTCAACCTTATTGAAATTGCCCGTGTGAATGGCATGTACCGGTCTGTGGTGATCTCTGAAGGCCTGGACCAGCCTAGAGCCATTGCAGTACATCCACAGAGAGGGTATGCAATATCATCGGTGACCTAAAAGTGACAAACGAGTCCATGGTGTTTGCCTTTTTTATGTTTCCCAGCAGACTACGTGTCTTCATTTTCACCAACCATGTTGGAAACACTTCATTTCTTCATGACAAAAACATCCCAACAACTTAGCAGAATGTCTGACATTTAAGGTTAGCTAGAGTTATACGGGAAGTTTCGTAATCATTAATTTAATGTGCCATGACACAAACGATGATGTAACACTCAAGCTGAGCTCATTTGTGATGCAAAGTGTTGCAATGCCATTTTAACCATCTCACTAATGTTAGCTAGCTAGTTCGTTAAAATTAGGGACTCTAATGCGAGGTACAGGGCACTTAGCCGCTAAAACAACAGCAGAGAAGTTTGTTAGAACTTCAGACATATAAAGGCAAACAAACGTACTACTACAGTAAAACAGTAAAAAAAAAATTGTTTAAAGATGTCAAAAGAATCTTAATATAGTTGCTCTCGAGTTCATGACATCAGTGTCAATCAAAACAGCCAATCACTGCCACTCACATCATATAATTTCTAGAAAACCCATTCATTATAAATAAAAAGGGAGAGATATTAGCACAAGGAGAGTTTATAGACTTGAAAGAGCACAACTGCTAAAAGGCAAATGTGCCATTTGAAACGAAGGTTCACTCTCATGGGACTGGGCGGAGGTGTTGCTTGACAGCCACTAGAGGGCGTCATACACAGAGTGGCATCGCTTTTGAGCTGATGTCATCCAGTCCACTTGTATAAACAGTCTATATTTAAAACGCTGGCACAGGTGTGATTGAACAGGCTGAAGGTTTTGTGCTCGCTGGCCAGATTTCTTACAGCAGCGGTCTCCATCTTTCATTTCACAGGTACTTATTCTGGACAGAATGGGGGAAGAACCCTTGCATAGGTCGGGCGCGGCTGGACGGTTCAGATCAGGTCATGCTCGTTAGCTCTGGTATCGCCTGGCCCAACGGGATCTCCATTGACTACGAGGTAGGCCAGGACACTCTGGAGTTCTTCTCTCCGCCATCCATCCCTCTTCTCCGGCTGCTGATAAAATGGGTCTGCTCAAAAGGGGATGCGCTGATGTGCATTTTCAAATTGCTTTCCAGGAAAATAGATTATACTGGTGCGACGCCCGAACCGACAAGATAGAGAGGATCAACCTTGAGACTGGGGAGAGCCGTGAGATTGTACTGTCAGCCTCCAACGTGGACCTGTTCTCCGTGGCGGTGTTCGGAGCTTACATCTACTGGTCTGACAGGTAATTTATTATTTTTGCTAAATGGTGTGCTTTCCAAAGTGGTCCACAAAGCCAGATGCCACAGTTTTGGAGGATTAACCATTCCCATGCCTGGAAGCTCCAAGACCCTGCATAACACTCTGTTATTCCTTGGGAAAGATCAACGACTTGATGTTCACCACGCGTGCTGGCTTCTGCGTTCAGGCCAGCCTCTGTGCTTTCAATATACACTAACCCCCAACTCTGTTCTGCGTTTCCCTGGCACCGCCTGGCAGGGCTCACGCCAACGGCTCCATCCGCCGTGGACTGAAGAGCGATGCGGCGGAGGCAGTGACGCTGAGGAGCGGCCTGGGCGTCAATCTGAAGGACGTGAAAGTCTTTGACAAAGGCCGGGAGAAAGGTTGAGGTTTCAACTTAATCTTCTGGTTATTTCCCCCTGCCCGACGCTTCTTTGTCGCCTCTTTGTATTGCAGAGTCACGCCGAAATTCAAGCGCCACGGCACTTGTGCCGATTGCAGTGTCAGCCCGTGTGTCATTAAAATCAGCTTTCAGGGGCACATTTTGGTGACTGTAATGACGCGGCCTGTGTCCTGTAGGTACTAACCCCTGTGTCCTGTAGGTACTAACCCCTGTGTCCTGTAGGTACTAACCCCTGTGCCAGGAGCAACGGCGGCTGTCAACAGCTCTGCTTCCACCTGGGCAGCGGCAGAAGGACGTGCTCGTGCGCTCACGGCTACCTGGCGGAGGACGGCTTTGCCTGCCAGAGGTACGAAGGCTACCTGCTGTACTCGGAGCGCACCATTCTGAAAAGCATCCACCTCTCGGACGAGAACGACCTCAACTCCCCGCTCCAGCCCTTCGAGAACCCAGACTTCTTCAAGAACGTCATAGCGCTGACGTTTGACTACCGGCAGCACACCTCGGAGCCCAATCGGATATTCTTCAGTGACATCCATTATGGGAATATCCAGATGATTAACGATGACTGGACTGGAAGGGAAATCATAGTTGACAGTAAGTTTAACACTCCTTATTTATCTTCATGTGGCATATGTGAAAGCTGGAGTTGACATTTGAAAATGGGTGCCAGTTAGATCACTTAATTTAGAGCAGGAGCTGGACTTCTGCTGCTCAGACAGAAAATCTCGAATCTCCAGAGGATAACGCAAGACTGGGCAGTATGTATGCACCGAGGGATATGTTTTCATCATGATGTCGAGTTGTCAGTGCAGTGACCCACATGCTGTTAGATGTTCTGCTACTATATCCATTCCGGCCTCTTAGCAACCATTTTGTGAAAAGCCATTTGCTGGAAACCTTAAGTGGCGGGACCCATGATGCATTGCTGCGTCCCACTGCATGCTACGCCCAGTAAGAGTGTTATAATGGCCACCTCCATTTTTCTTCAACTAAACGAAAGCAATTTAACTGTCAAAAATGATGTTTAAAACATTGAATCTCTCTCTTTGCTCCCAGTATTGATGGATTAAAATCGCTTGTCTTGTTTCCGCCCTCCTCAGAAGTGTAGCACAAATAAGGGGGGAGGGGGGCTGATGCATTTTAGGATCCCGACTGTCATGGTTATTGATTTCTCTATGTAATATATACAGCTAGGGAGGCATTTTAGTAGCAATCAATATCTGTTTCTGACGCTAGCATACAATGTAAAAGTTCAGTGCCTAATGGCACCTTATTACAAATTATGGGTCTAATGAGCCAGTTGTGCCACACGTTCTCATCTGCATGCAAAACAATCGTTTATCTAATTGTAGCCTAAACAAGGTGGTTTGCGACGTGCGCTCTGTAAGCCCCAGTTTTCCCTCCGAACAGAAGGTTCTCATTAACCTTGAGTGATTCGCGGTGTTGCCTTCTGTTCCTGCAACTGCACAGAAATAGGCGCGAGTGTCCAGTTATGATGTAGTGCAGATCGCGTGAGCTTTGTGACCTTTATCCAAAAAAAAAAAGTCACCTCGGTCTTCTCTCATGACAGGCTGTACATAACAGAAGTTATTACAGGACAACAGAAGCTTGTGTGTCGAACTGTGTCGTACACAGCATGGAGTGACCACAACACTGAGCCATTCCATTACGGTTAAGGGTGACCACAGAATAGTCCAGTCCAGCCATACATGGACAGTTATCTCTACAGTGATTTCCATTTCCCCTTTTGTCTCTCCTGTTTATGTTAGCTCACACTGGCATTTCCAGTTTGTTTGTTCAAAAACCAACAAATTGTTAAGTATTCTTGTGAATATTAAAACGTATATTCATAAGAACTCAGATTTACTCAGATTTAACTCAGAGCAATTTTGAGCAAAACATGTTTTGCTTAACCTCTGCAATTTTTTAAAACGCACATCACCATTATATAATCCATAATCAGTTCTTTTGAATAACATCACAAATGGAAGATGGCTTGTGCTTTACCAGCTGTTAGTGTCGAACAATAAAGGAAAACACAAAAGCAAATGGCACGTCAGTTACTCAGCCATGATTTCATTATTCATTTCTTTAATTATTTATTGTGTTTACTGGTCACACTAGACTAGACTTGTTAGTGTTATATCACACTGAAATGGATTCACCTGGTTTCACCACAATGCTGCAGTCATTGGGTTATGCAATACAGCTTTGCAAGGCTCACAAATGGTCATTTATCATGTTCAATATGAGCAGCACAGCTGGCAGAAGCAGCACTATTGTCTCCTTGTTGTTCACTTCCATCACGTCTCCATCTCTTAGCTGTACAGCCTTCTTCACTGCAGTTGAAGGAAAAGTTTTTGAATCACCTACACACTGCCATGAATGTGTCTGCGACTGAAATGTGGAGTAAAAATAATAAATGTCAAATATTGAATAATATCAAACGCGGAAGATATGGGTTCTTTTGACGAGAAGTCATGGATGGCAAAAAAAAAAATGGTAACCTTGGTTACATGCAATATATGCAAAATGGTGCAGTATGGCCAGATCATAAGAGACTTGAGTTCCACATGCTAATGCTGAAAGAACCTCGCAGTGCTGAAGGACCCTCAGAGCCCTGGACCAAGACATCTGGGGTGGCAGCTGACGGCAGGCAGGCTTCTGTAAAGCAAGAAGACATGTGCGATCACAAGTCCGCCATAAGAAGAATGTCAAGCAAGAGCGATCAGTGGGATACCACAGAGGAGTCTGCTGCTCTTCAAACATTATATTGCAGCCCATCTCAAATTTGCTTAAAAAAACCAAAACAAAACATGCCTAGAAGCACGCAGTTTTGTCTTTGGAGATACTATATGCTCTAAAACCACCACATACATATAAACATCAAGTCTTCATCTCAGCTGTACAAAAGCACGAGGCAGCTTTGTTACCTCAGTGCTTGGGCGTGCAGTTTGTAATCTAAAACAAGTGTCTGGGTTCTGTAGCATGTCGCTAACCCAGAACACTGGAACAAAATCAACAACAGCTTTTCTTTTAGTAAAATATTTTACTATGGTCTCAATTTATTCAAGCAGCTTATGCCTAAACTGAGATGGAGAAAAAATAGTGACAAAATGGCTCCCGTCCTCGGTGCCAGACATGGAAGCTACAGATACCGTTTGGAAGATTTTAGTGGCAGAAACAAAAATACAGTAGGTACTAAACATAAAAGGTTGACCTGTTTTCTTCCATCATTTACCTTTGTGTTTTAAATACAGCATGACACTGAGACTCATTACACGGGAGACGCCTCAGCTGACCCCAAAGAACACCTTAACAAAGAACACAAGCACACGTGTCAGAGTCACAGAGTAGATGCAATGATGCCATATTTATTTATCAATAGACTAGACTCAGATGTTTGGGTAAACTAAAGTTCATGATAGGTTGGGGGAAACTACAGTTATTTAGTAGTTTACAGTTATAAAACTACACCAGTTACTGGTGTGAGATAACTCTACAATCTACCTGACAGGAACAAAAACGGCCATTCTGTGTAGCTCAAATGTAAAAAATAAAACAGATCAAAAGACTAGGGCAGGACGGAAGTCTTCCAGCAGGCTGCTCTAACTAAGCTAGCGGGCACAAGGTTGAAGTCTAAACAAGAAACGGAAGACTAACCTAAGCTGCCTTAAAACATCCAGAAGGCAGTAGAGGTTTGAAAGTGTCCAGGCACGTATGTGTAGACAGCCAGCGTGTAACAGAGTCCCCCTCTCAAGGCTGGGAAGGTAGTCTTTATCCAGCACTGGTAATTATCCCCAGGTGTGCCGTTAGAGGGGCGGAGTCTAAAGACCATAACATCAGTCAGAAGACTGGAGTGATGGCACTCCCAGAAGAACAGGGGCGTAACAGTATTGCACTGTGAAAGACTGTGTGTCTAGTTTGTTAAATAAGTCTTAGTTGTCATTATGTCTTCAAAGATATGGTCCTATTTTAGGGGACACTTATGTAACCCAAGTAACTCCAAAGGTTTTTTTTTTTTGCATTTATAGATAAAAAATGCTTGCATACACAAATGTGCCACCCACCTGCTCCCCACAAAAACACTATCACACACACACACACACACACACACACACACACACACACACACACACACACACACACACACACACACACACACACACACACACACACACACATACGCTGTCACTGCAAGGGAGCAAAGATGTTAATCATCCATCCATATTCGCCTAATTAAGCCACATGCACCCTATTAATTACTCCCTGGTCTTCCTAGCTACTTCCAGAGAAACATGCTGTCAGGCATCTTTCATCGTGAACAACTAATCAGTGATGGACTCCTACAGATATTCACTTAAATGCTTTTAAATGCTCCACCATTGGCAAGTTATATCTTATACTGCTCACTTTTTATTTGTGGAATCTTTCGCATAGCATTTTGAAGGGAAAATATCTCTCTATATATAAATGTAAACATATATTTATTTATTTTTTCTTTGATTGAAATGCTCATTCTTCACAGAACTGGGTACTAGACAATCTGTATACTTACTGTAACCACACTGATTGATTCTCATTACAGTGTTTGGTCTGAAACAGTATTTGATTCATCTATTGCTGATGTGTGTCTTTACTTCCTGGCCCCTTTCTACAGATGCGGGCTCTGTTGAGGGTCTGGCCTATCACCGAGCCTGGGACACCGTCTTCTGGACCAGCTCTACCACTTCCACCATTAGCAGACACACAGTGGACCAGAGCCGCCACGGCGCCTTCAACAGACAGGCTGTGGTTTCCATGTCTGAGGATGACCACCCACACGTCCTAGCACTGGACGAGTGTCAAAGGTCAGTGACGGACTGGAGCTAGCTACTTAAGATTCACTTATACTGCCACCATACAGCCTTCATATTCTATTCACCCATGCTGCTACTATTACCACTACTAATAATAACACAATTGCACTCTTCTTCTTGTTTAAGTGTTCTTGCGTGAAATGCTCAAAGCGCTTCACAATAACTGAAAACTAAGCAGGCTATAACCAAATTTGAAAATGGAAGATGAAAGAAAAGACATTTTATACCAGCATTAGACTGTAAAAGATTTTTTTTCTAACTGATTGTTGCACCACAAGCTCTTGAGTGCTCTCACAGGTGCTTTGTAAGGGTCCCCAGACAGAGCTCATGTATTATGCCATTGTGTAGGCTAAATGAAACACATCAACAAACTGAACAGATCTTCATTACAATTACATAAATGATTCATTAGCAGGCCCTGTTGGGAAGACATATTCAAGTTATGTAATTTTACTTCACAAATAAGTGTTTTCAACTTCGCTCCTAACATGATGTAAAAAATGAATTGTTAATATGTACGATTGTGACATGCAAAAAGATGCATCCAGTGAAACAGAATCAGAAAAAACAATCTAATTGTTTTGACCTCTTCAACTGGTTTGTTCGAAGAAAAAAAAAACATTTAAGACAATGGATTGACAGCCATAGCCACTAGGGATGAACACTGTGCTGTAATTGTATTCAGAGAATTTGCTGACCCTGTGTTTGCTGGCTAAATTAAATTCTCAACCTCTGAGCGACTGTCCTTAGCTCATAATTTGGCACAATTTCATATGGACTACAGAGTGCTATTAATTAGACTGTAACCTGAGACGAGCTACTGGCACAGCACTGTGTACTGCACCAGTTTCCTCTTAGTTGGCAGAAGTTATACTTTTGTCAAGGGACTGTTTGGAAAGAAGGCTGTAAAATCACTGAGGGTCTCTTTATTCTCTGTTCTGAGAGTTTTCCATCTCCCTACGGTGTAGTATGTGCCTTGGATTGCTGTCAGGAGAACCGGGCCATTTGAACTGGAACTGACGATTTGACTTTCAGACCTTCCCTCTGCTCCTGTAGCTTTGACACTCTGGGCCCGTTTGTGTTTCGCAGCCTGTTGTTCTGGACCAACTGGAACGAGCAGCGTCCGAGCATCATGCGCGCCACGCTGTCCGGGAACAACATCAGAGTGGTCATTAGCACAGACGTGTTCACTCCTAATGGACTCACCATTGACCACCGAGCGGAGAAGCTCTACTTCTCGGACGGGAGCCTAGGGAAGATCGAGCGGTGTGAATATGACGGCTCCAGCAGGCATGTGAGTGCCACTCCATCCCCCCCCCCCACCTTTTTCTTCAATAAGAAACTTGCCCAAGATCCCATTTTTTTTCATGATCCAACAGACTCTGGACAGAACATGCCACATTAAACCCTGAAAAGAGCTGTGCTGAATGAAGAAAAACGTACCCTCGCTAAGTGTCACATCTTTTTGATGCACTACTAAACCAATTAATGAATCCACTACTGGAGTAAACAAGGATCCTCTCTGAAAAACGAGGAGCAGAGAAGTTTTATAGCCTTTTTCTCCTTGTAGGTGTTTAAACGTGAAGGGGAGTTTTGTGCGCTGGCACGTGAAGCGCGGTGATGTGATCGGGGGGGGATAATCGAGGCGACACCACGCTGCAGTTACTCATTAGCATTTGCTGATGCAGTGTGGCCAGGATCAGTTTAATTGTGATTAATTATCCCTCTCAAAAAAAAAACAAGTAAGTAGTTATAATTGTGGAGGCTGGAACATGTTCAGGCCTTCCAGCTCAGCTGTGAGGGCCTGCGGCTGGGCGGTAATCCTCCCCGCTGTGATTTCGCTCAGCTTCAGTTTTCAATTTGTGCTTGGCGTGACCTCGGCAAGCCGGGTCCTTGGTCCACCTCAATTAGTTACACATGAGCCGGCCTGGTCTGGGTCATACTACTCCAGTGTCTTACCCTTCAGCCTCCCCCCGGTTCCCTTCCAAAGCCCCTGGCTGCTAATGAAGGCTTACTTTAAGACCCCTACAGGACTGGTCTGTCAGACGGCCAATTAAAATGTGAAACATTAAGTAAAGCTGATTGTCAACACAGCTGCCGGATACCGACACCTCGGCGGGAATTGGGTGGCCGGTGGGGGGGGGGGGGGGGGGGGGGGGTTTGTACAGGCAAGCGGCACTCTCGTCTCCACCTTTCCGAGCCACGTGACTGCGTGTCTATCATGCGTAGACTGATATCTGCTGGGATCCCTCCGCACACTCCTCGTGCTTGGCTCCCATCAAAAGCTCCGAAATGCCGTTTGATAGCGGTTGATGCGAACAGCTCTTCCTTTTGTTTGTGATTTCATATTCTCCCTCCTACCTCATGAGCCGGGCGGGAGCAAACACTCGCGCTCGTGTATTGTAGTTAACTCGCGACTGTATTTGACAACTCTTACGTTCAATAAACACAGATAATTGGTGTTGGTGTAGAAAGCTTGCAACCCACAAATTTAATTTCCAGCCAATATGCTCTATCAAAACCCATCTGGCCCACTCCCTGTCTCTTCTCCTCTGATCGCCAGTTGTTGTTTGCTCAAGCTGGGCTCTCTTAATCAACACCTGTCCTATTAATCCCGCCACGGTGGCAGGGCTAATGTGATCACGGCTACAAGCGTGTTCCTGCTAATGGCGGAGTCCTGAGCCACGGGACATCCTCCTGTCTCCGGCCCGGGAGCTCCCACAAGGCGCCCTGTGATGTATATTTGTGTCCGTCGGCGTGACACTTGCATTAACACTCGCAGCATCTGGGCTAAACTGGTTGCTGGGGGATTGTGGTCCGTACATGTCCTCTGCTCGTACGTTAGTTTTAGCCGCCTCAAACATACTTTACTCCAGCATTCAGTGTGGAGTTTTTCTTTGTTGCCGTTATATACCAATAGCATATGCTCTATTTGTATTGTATGTTTTTTTTCCATGTCCGACGAAGCATCATAAGTGTAAATAGCTTTAAGGCACAACATTTGCAATTGTCAAGCAGCTGAAACTGTGTGTTGGCAGGTTGTGGTCAGGTCAGGGTCGGGCACCTTTTTTGGCCTGGCTATTCATGGGAACTACATCTTCTGGTCCGACTGGGCCCGGCGGGCAGTACTCCGCACCAACAAGTTCACAGGAAGTGACACCAAAGTGCTGCGTGCTGATATACCTCACCAGCCAATGGGGATTATTGCAGTGGCTAAAGACACAAATAACTGTAAGTATTCACAACATGCACTTCTGCCTCATTCTACAGCAAATTGGATGTGCAGTAGCTGTACATTAATTAGCTCATTAATTCAATGACCTTGACTCTGTTGGCCTTGTGGTTTCTAGAAGATTGTAAACTCTCAGCAGGGCATGAACTGCTGATGGCAGTTTTGGCCTTTTTGCAATAGTGGGAATGATAATTAGTTTTTTTTTTTTTATGCAGGCAGATGTAATTAATAAAAAGGTATCCATGAGTTGCAAATGACATCTCCTGAACTGACACAAATTTGAAAAGTAGGGCATTGGGAAATGGGTTTAACAGGATCCCAGTGGTGGGCTGTGGCGAGGGAATTTTGCTTCTCATTTATTTCATCATAGCAAATGATTGCAGCTGACTGCCACCGACTATGCATACCACGGGAACGGTAACACTCATCATTACTGGGGAGACAGAGAGTTTAACGGGGAAGGTGTCAGTGAGCTGATGGTTTTAAAAGTAGGATGTATATCAAGATTTTTTAGGTTCACCGTTTTTCTGTCCTGGGATTCATCTTGGAAGATTTGCTCTTTTAAGATCGCAGTAATAAGATGAGAGACCGTAGTCTTCAAACTCATTTACATAATTGTCATTCTGCAGTGAATTACTGATACAGTAATCATAGGTGTGGGGTTGGGGCCAGCACACAGTGATTCGGCCGTCTTACTGGGATATCAGTGTTTCCTGTGAGAGTGAAATAAAACTGTAGTAGACAATGGAAAGACACCATTTCACAACGTTTTTTTTTCTTTCCTAAAGTGTTTTGTTGACTGTAATATTTGCTTTAACACTAGTAAGCTCATAGACTCTTATTTCGTAGTTTTTTTTACAATACATATATCAAGTTTACCTCTTATTCCGTGCCTGTGTCTTATCCTGTTATTAGCAGAAGACGGGTCTTCACGTATTTCATGTAAACAGTAATAAATGCAATGGCCTTTAAGCATAAAAGACGCGCAATAGCCCCCCGATGGAGTCTCAGACGGAGTTATCATTGCTGTGTTTTCTCCTGAAATGTCACGGTGCACGCATGGCCGTCCTGCCTGTGATGCCTGACTGTCCCCTGTGGGTGTTTGGCCAGGCCAGCGGTCTCCATGCCGGGTGCAGAACGGAGGTTGTGGAGACCTGTGCCTCCTGACGCCAGACGGCACGGTCAACTGCAGCTGTCGTGGGCAGCGCGTCCTGCTCGACGACGGCAGATGCGTCTGTACGTCTCGCACATTTCCCGCACCAGCTCACACTCCTTTACGTTCTGTCGTTCTCAGGGTAGCGAGTCCCCTCCTCTCACTCTCAGTCCGTCGTCACCTCTGTGTCTTAAAGAGGTCATGACAATTTTACGGATACAGTGAACCTATTAGTTATATTCCAACAACAATTGCCATATAGAAACTATACATAACAACTGAAATAATGTGCAACAACCCACTAATCCTCAGTGCAACACAATGGAAGACAGGGCATCACTGAGTACAGAATACATTGCTACTCATTAGTACAATAATTACACTGTGGTGGTGTAATGTAAAGTTTCACTGCGGTATTTACTCTTCTCTTTACAGTAGAGTAACCTTTACAGTAATTCTGTATAACAGTTTTAGCTCCCAAAGCACAGGGGTTACATTATAGTGCATTTATTGTAACTTTATTTCCCATTCTAAATGTTATCTTCTACAGAGGAGGAACTTCCTTTTTTATGAGCATATTACAATCGCACGTATGCTTTACGAACCCTCAATAGCAGTACCTTTATAATAAACCACCCAGTTTACAGAACGTCCAGTTGACAGCACTGTTTTGCTTCTGTAGCAGAGAACTCCACTTGTAGCATTCACACGGAGTTCGAATGTGGAAACGGCGAGTGCATCGACTACCAGCTGACCTGTGACGGACTACCCCACTGCAAAGACAAGTCGGACGAGAAAATGCAGTACTGTGGTAAGCAGCTTCACCTCGTCTCCTCGGCCCTGTGTGTCTGGCGAGCCCTGTCTACCAGAGGACTGGCTTAATAGAACATCAGTGGCGTCTCAGTTCATGCAACCCAGGCAGCACACAAAAGTAAAAAAGAAGCTGTATCTGAAGGATTGTGTTTCAAAGCTTGGTGCTTATTGTATTGCTAGACAACAGGATGTGCAGAGGAGGCTTCAGGCCTTGCTACAACCGCCGGTGCATCGCCAACAATCGTTTTTGTGATGGAGCGGATGACTGTGGAGACAACTCTGATGAATCTTACTGCAGTAGTGAGTAGGACCTTCAGCTGAATTGATCTCTAATGATTAACTCAATTATTTAATTGTTATTTGATAATTCTTCTACTGGAAATCTAGTGGAGTAATGAAACAGTAATTAATTGCTATGCATATTTTGTGCATATATTCATATGCATATATTTATGCTAATTTAGATTTGTTTGCATGATAAAAACAATAGATTGGCAGTTCTTTTGGAGTTTGTGAATTGGTTTCAGGTCATGCAGTGCAGTTTGGTTCATGAGTGTCATAAAAAAACAAAAAAACAAACAGGTTGACCAGAATGAATTTCTTTGCATATCAAACCAACAACCCCACACATGCTGGGGTATAATCCCAGGTCCCCGTGTGTTAGTTCTCTCCCTGAAGAAATGAAGGTGTCTTCTCAGTGTAAATGAAGTGTTTCTGTTCCAGATGTCACATGTGCCACTTCGGAGTCAGCGTGCCAAGATGGAGCTTGCATACCAATATCCTCCTGGTGCAACCAGGTCGTCGACTGTGCCGACGCCTCCGATGAAAAGAACTGCAGTAAGAAAATGCAAACTGCATGTCTGCTTTATCCTGACTAATGTATATTGCTTTTATGTATCCATCCATCCATCCATCCTCTAAAACCACTTAATCCAATTCAGGATCATGGTGTTATACTTTTTTTTGCAATTGTTTAACAATATTTATAAAATGTGTTTGTACAACAGTTTACTAAGCACAGAACCCCAGATTTATTGTGGAAAATGTTTTCATATTTGAAAGTTTTTTTTGCCACTAGTGACTTAAGTAAACAAATATTGCATTCAACTGCAACATGACGCTGGAGTATAAGTGCTTCACTGGAGCACATCCTGATTTTGCCAGCAGGTCTTTATCGATCGACTCTGAGGAAGCATTGGGGCCAAAACATATTAAACTTTAAAAAAAGTAAAAACATAATCATTTAACATTCATGACATACTGTGAGTTTGAGCCACAAATTCATCTTTCCTGAGGCAATATTGATAAGATTAACTTGTAATGAGAATATTAGCTCTTCTGTATGCACAATGGCACTGTGGTAAAATGTCGGCTAGCTTGATTAGCTGTTGGCTTTTTTGTGGATGTTGACCAGCTAGTTTAGAGGTTAACTTCCTCCACACAATATTACTGGTGTGTATCCATTCTATGTGTTTGTTGTGTTAAACTTTGCTTGGTTTATCTAAAATTAATTGCTTTTACTAATTACTCACAAACATGTTTGGTTGAATGACTACTACTCAGTATGTTTAATGCAAAACAATATGCTTAAGAATACGTTTTTGTGGTTTTTAGGTAACAAAGACTGTTCAGAGTTCTACAAAATGGGGGTGGCAGAAAAGGGCTTCATCAGCTGCAACTCTACATCACTGTGCATTCATCCTTCCTGGGTCTGTGATGGAGCCAATGACTGCGGGGATTATGCAGATGAGATGAACTGTCAGGGTAATTCTCTCCTGTCTACGTTTTGCAGCTTGAAGAAGTCAGGTTCTATTAAAACCAAATTAATTTTGTCAAAACACTATTTATGAAGAGTGTAATGAAGCGTAGACAAGCCTCTGTCTTCCTCTCTATGCTTCAGCAATCACTAAAAGTGCTTAAAGGGGTGAGTAATGTCTGGTAATTGTCAAAGCTCACCAAGGGCAGAGGAATTTTAAACACTCTGATAGCAAAGGCTTTCTTCAAAATGTCTCACACACAGGTGATTTGACTGTGATTTCAACTGTGTTCAGAGTTCAGCATGTCAGTGACTTCACGAGAAACAGAGACCTGCTCAGTTGATTGGTTTTTGAGGCGATACACTGTACCTTTAACACAGAGAGGACAATAATGACGCGGTCCCAGTTACACTGTACCTTTAACACAGAGAGGACAATAATGACGCGGTCCCAGTTACACTGTACCTTTAATACAGAGAGGACAATAATGACGCGGTCCCAGTTACACTGTACCTTTAACACAGAGAGGACAATAATGACGCGGTCCCAGTTACACTGTACCTTTAACACAGAGAGGACAATAATGACGCGGTCCCAGTTACACTGTACCTTTAACACAGAGAGGACAATAATGACGCGGTCCCAGTTACACTGTACCTTTAACACAGAGAGGACAATAATGACGCGGTCCCAGTTACACTGTACCTTTAACACAGAGAGGACAATAATGACGCGGTCCCAGTTACACTGTACCTTTAACACAGAGAGGACAATAATGACGCGGTCCCAGTTACACTGTACCTTTAACACAGAGAGGACAATAATGACGCGGTCCCAGTTACACTGTACCTTTAACACAGAGAGGACAATAATGACGCGATCCCAGTTACACTGTACCTTTAACACAGAGAGGACAATAATGACGCGGTCCCAGTTACACTGTACCTTTAACACAGAGAGGACAATAATGACGCGGTCCCAGTTACACTGTACCTTTAACACAGAGAGGACAATAATGACGCGGTCCCAGTTACACTGTACCTTTAACACAGAGAGGACAATAATGACGCGGTCCCAGGCACGTTTGTTTTGTAGTATACGCTTCCTGTTGGTTTTCATTTATTTGGCTGCAAATGGAAAACAGTTGGTCCGTCATTAAATTCCTGCAGTGTGACATCTACGAACGCAGCGATATTGACTACAGCAGTTTCACAACACCTCTCCCACGTTGCTCACCCCCAGAACCAATCTTCTGCCCTCCTTTGCCGTAGTTTCCCACGGACACAGATGTGAGGAGGGCCACTTTGCCTGTCCCAGTGGGAACTGCATCTCCAGCGTGTGGCTCTGTGATGGGCAGAAGGACTGTGAAGACGGTGCAGATGAGTTCCAGTGTGGTAAGCATGGCTTCTCCCAGCCAACCAGTCTCTGGCTCCCCCAGTCTGATCTCTCATGTGGAGAGAGATAACAGGCCACCCCTTGGGACCAACCCTGATTGCAAAACCCAGTTCAGCAGCTCATATGAAAGCCACTGTTAAAGGTCTCAGGTTATGAGAAAGTTTCATTTATATCCTTTGATGGATGTTAACAATCGAATCATTGGAGTCATTTCCAATATATTTTTCAAACAAAACATAGTTCCCTTTCAACTATGCCCACGAACACATTTTTGCATTTAAACACTGTGATCCAGTTATCCTTTTGGATCTAGAAGGTTAGTAATGGTATAATGATGGGAGATGGAGGACTTTATCAGGCATTAGTCAATACTCATCCAATCTGTTTGCTACTCCCAAGGCAATCATTTATTATTAACATCCTCCCTAATTTGGGGAGATTTTTCTTTGCTTCCATGCCCACACTTAGCACATATTGACACGCTTGGCATATGCCTTAAGGCACTGTCATTCTGGGAAGAGAACGGTAATCTTCCATTCCTTGAAAATTTCATTCCTTAAATTTTTTGTCTAACATCTATTCTACACAATTGTAGCAAGAGAGAGAGAGATAGAATGAGAGAGAGAGAGAGGTTACTGTCTTAATCAGGATCAGCCATGCTGCAGAGTCCCTGGGTTAGTGCATTACTCCAGGGCCAAAACGTGGCAGGCTGAGTCAGAACTCTTGACACCAGTAATCCCCCGACGCCTGGCATCCGCTCCTCTCCACTACTGGACCTGGGTCCGCCAGCCTGGTTTCTGACCCATCTTTGACCAGAAAATTAACAGTATTTCAAAGAGATGTGATCTTTCTTGACACCATATTTCAAAGATTATATATTTATTTATTTTTTAATCATTGACCTTTTTGCTTTTTAGAAGTTATACCACAGAGACAGTAATGTAAAACAGTTACTTAAAGTAATGAAAATAATTTTGAGGGATCTAAAAACTCCACTCTCAGGATATGCAGTGTCAGTCTTAGGTATTTAAAAACTTCAATCTGCTGGAAAACAAGCTTATTTTTGAGCTAACAAGTAACACAGTACAATAACAATGAGTGTTTCAGTCCAAGACCCAATTGGTTGATTAGAGAAGTCATTAGGCATTGCATCACTGAAAAATGTTCTGTAATTTAGCTTGATGTGGTCTGGAGCTCATAATCAGGGTAGCCTTTGCTAAGGGAATATGCATTAGAAAATCTTAATGCATGCAGGGTTTCAGGCATGGTCAGCCCACAGCACATGGAAGGCTTTTCATCTCGTCTATGGTTTGTTATTGTTGCATGTCAATCAAAGGACTAATGTTTCCTTCCATTTGAGACATCCTATATACTACATACTGCAAAGGCATATATTTAGAATGCCATGTTACATAGAAGAATACTCCGTTGATTGAAAATGAAAATTTTACAAGGCAACAGCTCCATTAAAAAACTCTTCAAAGTTCAGAGTTTGTTTCTAATTCTAGAATCTGGTTTCAGATCTAATCTCTCTCTTGAAGCTCTAGAAAACATGTTAACAACGCCCTCATTCCAGAACCCCTTCCAACAGAGTTCCAGATTATTATCAGCTCCCTGCATGAACTACTATATTTCTCCTGCATGACTTCCCAAGTGTTTTCAATGAGACGAGCACATCAGACAAACTAGTAAAAAAGTAATCCTGTGTGTCTTAATAAGGTAATACTTACCTGAAATGTTCGATGGAGTTTATATATATTGGATATATATGCATTTATGAAGTGAGAATTTCCCCACTACTTTTAAAAATGTTGTGAAACATGATTTTTAAATGTTTTCAACAGTGAATGTTCCCCAGACATCCAGTGTGAGTTAATGAAGCATGAATGCACAGCCCTAAACCCTTACAATTACGGCTTAAACTTGCCGTGATTCATGTCATCCTAAATAGGTTTTACCATCTTTTGAGTCTTTTCAGTTAAAAATAAATACAAATAAATGTCATATCTCTTAAATAATAATTTTTCCCAAATCATTTTAATGAGTTAAGTGCCGTAAACAGTGCATCCAGAGAGCACAATTTGTTAGTGATACCTTGGCATTTTGGAAATTGACATATTCCAAACAAAACTTTGCTCTCATGCACCATTAGCCCTAGTTGTAAGGCTCCTGTGGATACTTGTAATGGTAGAAAATTGCTTAATAATGCCTCTTTCATTGAAATTGCTGCCAGTTTTGACAGACAGCATGCAATTATGGCAGAAAAAGAAGAAATAAAAGAACAAATTTAGATGAGGAAATATGGAGCTCTGCTTCTAGGCCGGCTAAGAGAGAGATTCGCGTTTTTGTTCATAGCTGATGCCTTATTAAAGCTGTTGTTTCCCAACATGTACGCACACATGGCAGAAGCTCGGTGAAGGCTTATTTGTGCTGAGAAAGCCACCGTTTCACTGTAGTCTCACACCAGTGGTCAAACACAGCCCAGAGAAGCAACTGTTTAGGCGTTAGCGTAGCACCAATCATTTATAAACATCCTCGCAGTAAAATCCATATACATCCATATCCATATACAAGTATCCAAATACATATCTATTTACACATTTGTTTTTACTTGAAGCATCAGTGAGGTTGTTGTATAATCGATTGTAAATGAACTGAAGCACTTTTCCAGGTATGAGTATGGTAATAAGTTGAGGTTTCCGAATAATTCTTTAATATTAGAGCAGATTTTCCGCCGACCAGCATTCGAAGAGTAAGGTATACACCCCGCCACTACCACAGCTGTGGTAATTGGAAAGATAACATTTTTCTTTTTTTAACATGATCTTTGCTCGCTGTCAGCACTTCAAAGGCAGATGGCGAATCTGAAGATTCGGTCTGAGTGCGTCAGCCAGTCACAGAGGTACATGAGAATTTGAGACCAGTCTCTCCTGCTGCGACCTGTAATTCCGCTCTCCTTAGTGCGACCCCAGGAGAGAATCTTTCTGCCTCTATTGGCATATTTTCAAAGCTCAGACCGGACTTGTTCATGATACAATCTACTGCAAAACCACGGTGAGATGGAGGTTATGTTCTGAAAGATAATACCAGGACACATCTGGAATGAGGTCTGAGAAAAGTATTCTTTCTCTTTTTCTGCATTGTCCATTTTTCTGTTACAAAATGATGGGATAAACACCCACACAGGCTCATATTCAATATGCTTTTATCTGACTACATATCAGGCTATCTTTTCATCAGACTACAAAATTATTTTTCCGAGTTCTCTTGCAATTGTGAGTAGACATATGCAGACAATATAAGATGTTTAGTATTCAATGTTAAACGGAGACAGTGCTCATATATTTTTGATATTACCAGCAGATCTTCAGTGTTAATGCTCGTCATTGACATTGTTAGACAGAGCGACAGAAACACTCTACCCTTTCACAATGGGAGTCGGAAGGTACACGTCGGTGTAGTTGAAATTCAAGCGTCCAGAGCAAACTGAACAGCCACCATTGATGAGCCCTGCCTTGGAAAAGCAAAGCACTCTGAAAGCACGGCGCGGGTGGATAGTTATGAGTTCTCTTCGCTAGAGTTATCATTACACACCACTGTTGAACTTTTGCTGTTGATGGACTCCTCCTGGATCTTTTATTACCAGCACAAAACCTCTCTGATATTTATGTTTGAGATTAACATTGTTATAGCTACATGAAAACAGCTGCACTTTGGCATCTTGGGAGCTTTTTTTTTCCCTCATGATAATGCTTTTAAGCATTTTGAATTCAAAAAGCTTGTGGAAAGCCCCAAGAACACAGAACATGCACTGAACGTTTATAGCCATCTGTGGAAGAGCGCTGGGAGGGTGAGACACCATGTGAGCCTTCTTGCCTATAGTTATCATCACCCACCACTTTTGAACTTTTGCTGCCAATAGATTCCTCCTGTCTGTGGAACCAGTTCGCCTGCTCCAAGAACAAGTGCATAGCCAAGCACTGGCTGTGTGACGGGGAGGACGACTGCGGGGATGGAGTGGATGAAAGCAAGGAACTGTGTGGTATGCATCATGACACGCATCTCTGCAGTGTTACATGAGAACTTTCATAACCCACTTATAGGCACAGTTTCAAATCCATTCCAAAGAAAGTTAACAGACAGTTCAAATTAGATGCCCGAGGTCCAGGGGTGTCAAACATGTTAATCGGCATTAGTGGTAATTGAATTGAATTGTAATGAAATGCCAGAGACATATTAGGAATGCATCTGGAGTCTATTAACATACAGATGCAATAAAACAGAGAGGAGAAGAAAAAGGTCAGACCGGTTAAATACACCTTCCCTAACCTAAAAGTACCAAATTCACTAATAATTTATATAAAAAATTTAATAATAATTTCAAACGTGGATGTTGAAGCTCTGCTGCCCGTCGTGTAAGCCGTGTGCGTTAAACTCTACCGCTCCGAACAGATGTGGGCAGTGGCTCCGGCTGGCGCACCACTAACACAGTCCGTCCTTGCTCAGGCTCTGTGACCTGCGGCCCGGGGTCGTTCAGCTGCCCGGGGTCCTACGCCTGCGTGCCCAAGCGCTGGCTCTGTGACGGAGAGCGAGACTGCCCCGACGGCAGCGACGAACTGGCCGCAGCCGGATGTGGTAAAGATCCGTTTGCCTCCAGCCTCTTCCGTATCAGTGATACTGGAACCACCGCACACGCATGACAATTTAGACTTTTATTATGGTGCATGTATGCAGATGTACATAATATAATTAACATTAAGCTCTTTTTTTTCTTTTTCATTTGAAACAGCCATCAGCTATAACTTGTAGTGCGCTGATCTGACACGCAGACCTCCTGTTTATTGTGGTTTTGTTCAGTACTGTGGTAAATATCACAGAGGTCTTGCACACTCTGTGCTATAACTGCAATTCATTTTAGCTCCTGGTTCTTGCCCACAGCACCTAATATCACATGTGATGAAAATGCCTTCAGATGCCTTAACAAGGCCTGCATCCCCAAACGCTTTGTGTGTGACCATGACAATGACTGTGGGGACGGGTCTGATGAATCAGTGGAGTGTGGTAAGCAGTACCTTTCATTCTCTTTACTACTTTACTGCAGTAAATACACTGTGTGCTACAGTAAATTCTATGGGACATAGAAAGGTCTCTTACTTCATTTCCGCGTAAGAGAAGGCTCACCACAGTAAAAGCATACAATTAAATGTCTTCTTTAAAAAACACAACTAATTTAACGTTCGGCTGAACCTTAAACTGTCAGTTCTGTTTTGTGTGCTCTTTGCTTGAATGTCTTTGCTGAGACTTCAAGAAAAGATTAGAAAGTAGTTGTTTTTGGCGTGAAATAAATAATGTATGTATTTGTAAATGTTCACGATATGAGTTTTATTTGATGGGAAAATTGGGGTTGAACGAGAAAGGCCAACCCCTCAGTGGGGGTCCATGAATATAGCAGTTCCCCAGGCAGCTAGCACAGTCATTACTCAGAGCTGAGAATGCTACTGCGTATGATGATGTAGTAAATGTTTGGGTATGGACATTTTTTTAAGGAGATAAAAAGTGGTAGTTTAAAGTCTCAGTTAAGAACTGCTGCAAGTAAAAGGCCAGCAGGGGCTTACAGATGTTAGCAAGTTGTGCTGCTGATCCTGCATGGAACATTTAGCATCTACAACTACTCTGTTGGCATAGTTATATTGTAGTACGCATGTCACATGGACACCCTATTCCAGCTGTTTCAGGACTGGTCATTCCCACAAAGGTTGCTTGGACTGTGCTAATGATGACAAATATTACAAAATATGCCCTTGATTTAAGGGTGCAGCCGATAGGCGATAGGACACCATTAACCTTTGATCCCATTTACGGAGTTGCTATTTTTAGCTCTGGAAGGAACGGTGCACAGTTTAGTTCATCAGGCATCCAAACGTGAGGGCGTGCAAATGTCACGGGTCTCATGGCGTCCCGTCTCCTGCAGCGTACCGCTCGTGCGGGCCGGACGAGTTCCGCTGCGCCGACGGCCGATGCCTGCTCAGTGCCCAGTGGGAGTGCGACGGCTACCCAGACTGCCCGGACCGTTCTGACGAGCTCCCCCGCAACCTCAAATGCCTGGCGGCAGGTGAGAGGACTTGGGGGGAGTGGGGGGGGGGGGTGTTTCCTCTAATGGGTGTGTCTGACGGAGACAGGGCTCACCCGGCGCCTGAGACGACACAGGCCGATCCATTTTGGCTGAACGGATCCACCATCTGTAAAAAGCCTTTGAGCTTGCTACCACTTGCAGAAGCTTCTGAACAATATTTGGTCTTCTGTTTTATTGGTTCATTGGTTCATCCGTTCATTGTGTGTGAGAAAGCAGGAGAAGAACGCTTGTTCTTCTGCTTCTGCCCGTTCTTCTTCCAGAGAGTCTGTGCAATGGCTCCTTCTTCATGTGCACCAACGGCCGCTGCATCTCTGAGACCAGCCTGTGTGACCAGAGAGACGACTGTGGGGACCGTTCGGATGAGAAGAACTGCAACGTTAACGAGTGTTTAAATCGACGTGTCAGTGGCTGTACCCAAGACTGCCAAGACTTATTAGTAGGATACAAGGTTGGTCAACAGTCATACCCTTACCTCAGATCTTAATGGTGAATGTCTAGATTAGTTTATGTTGCTGCTGTTGTGAATGTTTTGTGAGCAGTACATACTGGGACTTATTTATCACCGTGGCTTACTCTTTGAGACCAAAGGAAAATACATTTGGGAAAGATTTAGTCATATTCTGATTTAGACATGGCTCATCATCTGACATGTCACAGTTCTACATGCATACGCACCAGAGTTTTTCAGCGGACCAAGCTGATCACTTCTATATAAATACTACAGTGTTTGCAAAAGTAGTATATAGTTCAATGACTAGAGTTTTACAAACATGACATATGCCAGATGTCTGAAGGTGTTGTGTTTTATCCAGCAACCTGCATTTATGTTAACTATTTAAGGCAAGAGAATAGAGACTAGCTACTTAACTAGGCTTTAGAGCTAAAGAAAAAGCAATAGAAAGCAAGAAATTTATACAGACCTAAATGGTTTTTTACATTTTATTTAGCCTTGAAGTGCTAAAAAGGTTAGTGACAAAAAGCAGAATATTACCTGAAGTATGTTTACTCTGCCATCCTGCAGAAGGGAGAAGGGAAAGAATGAAATGAGAATTTCTTTTTCGTTTTTTATCTTTTTAGTTTTGAAGCTTTAGTTTTTTTTTTTCTTCTGTGGACTGTCATTCTTAGAAATGTGAAGTTTTCCTTTATAAAATAGATTTTTTTTTTCCTAGAAACTTGTTCCACACTATACATGAGGATCTGACTAGTGCTATTAATAGTGAGTTGGATCCCTGGGTCCTCTCACTGTGATCGACAGTTGTGCTGCGTTTCTGAAGGGTGAATAGGCTGGCTGGATCACGCCCAGGCCACAAACGTCTTTTCCATGTGACCTGTGGCCATCAGAGCTGTCAGCATGGAGGGTCCAGTTATTGGTCTAAGGCTGAATCCTGTCAAATCTCCTTTTCTGAATCGATAAAGACTCCATTTCAACAGAACTTATGCCAGAGGACACCTAGGTGAGGACCTTCAAGCAATGCGGTATAAATTGAAGGATCCGCACAAGACCACCGAGGCCATGGGCAATGCACAGTGGAGGAAACATTAAGACTTGGACCAGCTGGAACCAGAAATCCATATTTTTTCCACATGACAGTGTCTGTGCCACCCAAAGCATGTGATGGAGATACTACATATGGGCCTGTCTTGCCAAAGCATTAGTTATTATAGTAGCTTTTGTTTACAACATCTGCCATTTGGGGGTTTTCGTGATAATTTATCAAGAAATTATGGGATGTGCTGACTGGAAATTTGATTTATAAGCTCCTTGCACATGTTGAGTTAATTAATTTCAGAATGAATCCAAACTAATAATTTTGGCATGTTAGTGCATTTATTCCGAAAACTGTATATTTTACTAAACACATTAAAGTTTCTCTATCCGCTTATATGTTAAGAGCTCTTAAAAAGAAAATGACGTTCCAGAGATCTCCTATGACTTGTCGTCGGCATGTCTAGTGTGCGTGCTGGCCGGGATTCCGCCTGAAGGATGATGGGAAGACGTGTGTGGACATTGACGAATGCTCCTCCAGTCTCCCCTGCAGTCAGACCTGCGTCAACACTTACGGCTCCTACAAGTGCTTGTGTGTGGACGGTTATGAAGCTTCAAAACGTGATCCTGATAGCTGCAGATCGATCTCAGGTGATCCTGTCTGTTCTCTACCCAAAGTGTTGGCCCACTGTGGGCTGTGATGGGTAGCATAGTTTATCTTGCATAGTTCATGTTTGTCATGGGTTTTGATTCTAAGAGAAGTGAAATTGCCTCCTGTCCCATGTGTAATTACATAAGCACGGTAATTAAAATGCAACCCTATGTAGTAATAAACTTGCAGATGTACTCAGAGTTCATTGCAGAGGTTATCACGAATTAAACATGTGATTTTGCTGTGTTTTGATGTCACGCCTTGTGTGTCGGTACTCAAGCCTAAAGTCAGGGTCGATGATGCTTCTCTTTTTTATTACTTTATTTAGCCGAAGAGCCATTTCTTATACTCGCTGACCATCATGAAATCAGGAAACTAAGTGTTGATGGATCTAATTACACGCTACTGAAACAGGTAAAGCTCTTTCTCAATTCCTGCCTCCTTGCTTTCTCTGTTAAACACACCCCCCCCCCCCCCATGGTTAATCAGTGTTTGTGAAGAAACGCATGGCCAAACCTTTGTCCACCCAACAGAATGTGCTACTCTAAATCCCAGCGGTGATTCATAGAGTAGGCCACACAAAAAAAAGAACCGTTGAAAGCTTAATAGAGTACCAATTAAGAGCTATGGTGATGGGAGTACGATAACAACACACTGGCAATTGCTGCCTCTCTCCTTTGAAAAGACTAATTGAAGTCATTTACTATGCACTTCCTTGGTGACGCTTCACATTACCAGAGTGAAAACACATTGTGTGTCCCCGGTCTGTAAGGACATGCAGCAATAACTCATTCACACTCTGTTTTCTATTTTTGATTGCATGGGAATAGCTTCATTGTGGCTTCTTCCCCCTCTCCCTACCCTCTTAGCATTATGGCCGTTAGAACTATGTCTGTACTACATTAGTACTATGTCTGTACTATATTGGTACTATGTACTCTACTGGTAATATGTCTGTACTCTATTGGTACTATGTCTGTATTATATTAGTACTATGTCTGCACTATATTAGTACTATGCCTGTACTCTATTGGTACTACGTATTGGTACTAGGTACTAACTACAGACATAGGTACTCTACTGGTACTATGTCTGTACTATATTAGAACTATGTCTGTCCCTGTCCTGGCACATTCAGTTTTTAATCTTGTTATGAATTCCAAAATCTACTTAGCTTGTGTTCTTTTGGTATGAGTGGAATGTATTTTTTTCTTTACATTTGCCTAAATAACATCTGTTACCGTCACTGACTATGTTTTAGTTTTTTTAGTTTGTTTTTTTTTCCCCATTATTATATCAGAGCATAATACCCAGAAGCCCCTAGGCTAGTCTGGAATTGCTGGAAAATAAAGCAGAAACAGGTAGTTTTGAGAATTAGTGTCTGTTGCGTTCCATCCGCCCCTCCCTGACGTGCCACGCCTCTGTGGTTGCTAGGTTCGGCCCCTTTTGATTTCTTAGTTGTTTGTTTTGGTTGCTATGCTCTCTGTTCTTTGCTCCGCCCCTAGTGATTAATGTTCAGCTGTTCTTAGTGTTTTTCTTGATTAGTTAGGTTTATATTTCTCTTGGGTTCAGTTCTTCTATAAGTGTTTGTTTCATGTCGGTTCTGAAGTGTGGGTTATATTATACTTGAGTTCCTAGGCTTTAGAGTTTCCATGCTTGTGCGATCGGTTAGTGTTTCTATGTCTAGCGTTTCTCCACGGTGTTCTCCTGTGCCTCTTAGTCTTAGTAAGTTTCTGTTTTGTTGGTTAAGTTTGAGAATTGGTGTTTTGGGTTTGTAAATGGTTGTGACGTGTATGTTAATTTAAGTTCGTTTTTTATGTGTGGTCTAATCTTGGATGAGTGATTATTGCTGTCTCTGAAGTGAAAGTTTACGTGTGTTCTTTCTTGTTTGCATCCGTAGTGATATAGTTATGTAAGCGGTAGTGTTAAGTCAACCCGGTCAAAGTTATTTCTGTGTCGATTGTGTATGTCGCGTTTGTGCATTCTTGTATTTAAGTGTAATTCAGCTTGCGTTATGTTAGTTGCAGTTGATGTTGATGGAGTCTATAGCGCTGTGAGTAAAGCTCCTTTATCCAGGGCCCCCAGTGGCATTCTTAGATTCTTACTTAATGAATATACAATGACTGTATTAGTGGACCTTTCACTATCTGATGTAGTTGGCCTCAAACTATGCTACTGTGCTGCCAAATGTTCACTATAGATCATTTATTATTTATGAATTACATCTAAAAAACGGTCATTTTGGTACCTGTCTATATTATTAATTAAGCTGTATTATTGTCTTTATCAATGAATTATACACATCTCAGCCACTTTCTTAGAAACACTTATGCCAGGAAGAGAGTATGAGTATTAAAATTTTTTTCCCTGTGTCAGACTAGATAATCATATGGTATAAATTCCTTCCTTGTCTTGTCCGAGAGACTGAGACTAGCAGCACTGCAAGTTTAATGCCGAGCAAGCATCGTTCACATCCTTGCACAAGTTCATAGGTCATTTGGGAGAAAGGTCAGGAGTTTGTCTGTCATGGCTGCAGAAACACTATGAGTGATGGTGGTGGTTTAGAGTTATGAAAGAAAAAGAATAGAATGACGATACGATTGTGAACCCATATCTGGGTGTCCCGCCAGTGGGGACAGGAAGTGTATCCAATCCTTCAAACAGAACCTGAGGTAATGAATGTGAACATCAACAGTACATACCTGTATCTAGCTGCCAGGTTTACTGTGTAAACAGAAGCTCTCGAGAAGGAAAAAATATATTTTTTGAAACTATTCTCTGATAAATGAAAAGGCAAAGATTGTGTAATGTGAAAGCAACAGTAACGGCAGCAGCCAAATTTCTCTTCACATGCACCATCTAATTGGTCATTGTGGTCCTACTAGTCCGTGTCAACAAACACATGGTCGGATTGGGTGAGAAGATACCAAACGTCTGTGCTAGACCTTCTGTTGGGAGTCATGCAGCACATTGATGTTCTCGGACTGTCACGCTACAAGACTCGCTCATTCCCAACGCTCCCAATGGACGTTTGTCGGCTCTGACGAAATCGTGTCAAAATTGGACTGAATTTGTGTAGTGTGACCCAGGCATTAGGCCACACGTATACTTAATGTCTTAACTTTACACATTTTATAGGCGTACAATTACAGACTGTACTCCATATATTTCCATGCACAGTTGATCAGCCAGTTTCTGACCACCGGATGACTTCTAAGTATATATTTCTTGGGTAGTTAACCATTCTCAATGAAACCTTAATGAGAAGGGTGTCCTGTCATAGTCGTGGGTGTTTGGCTGGTACTGGTGTATCAAGCACTGCTAATTAAACACTGTGACTGTTGATTTTAAAGTGGACATGTACAGTCGGTTATGGTCAAGTGGTCAAAAACTGACCATTAATGTAGCACTAAATGTCCAAAACAACATTAGCAAAGGATGACCAGTAGATATTATCTATACTTTCAGGGTGTTCCTAATACATGTAAAGGCAAGTGTGGATCTAATGAAACACTGAAAACATTTTAAGCACAATTTAATTTAATTTATGCACAAGTCTGACTCCTTTCATGCTCTGGACTAAACGTCTTCTTCTCTCAGTCTCCCCGTAAAATGACTAGCTCGTAGTTGGTCTTGCCGTGAGTCCCAAGGGACTCTTTGCGGCTTGTCTGAGAGTGCTGATGATCTGATGAAGGTGTCGGTTCTGTTTTCACATGTCATCAATGCTGTCGCCTAATCTCAGCACCCGAGCTGAGGTGAGCAGGAGGGGGGCTGGTGAAGGCCTCCCCTGAGTGACAGCAGACTGACGCCAACATGACAGTAACGGATGTATCCCAGCATCCTGTTGGAAGGCGCTCTGAAGCCTGCTTCAGCACATTTCAACTCCACCTCAGGAAAACACCAGTCACCCCCCCCCCCCCCCCCTTCCGTAATCAATACAGTGATTAGGTATCAAATGGAATGTATACACAGTATGTTTCTCATCTATATTCCTGACAGATTCGGTCTGGGAGACTGAGGGGGAAAAGTGCATCTGAAGTGGCTAATTAAACCCTCGAGTTAATTAGAGGAAAGGAACATAGCTGAATGCTCCTTTGTCTTTCTGAAGAGGTTTCATTTGGATTATCAAAAATGTTCTGTGGACTATGTGGTGGAGAACACATCCTAAAATAAAAAACAAAAACGGGGTAGCTCATGTCGTGGTGCAGATATCTGTGCCATGACTCAGCTCTTCGGGTGCTAACACATTTTCCGTTTGCCTCAAAAGGGTCTGAACAACATCATCAGCTTGGATTTTGACTACCGGAAGGAGTTCATCTACTGGGTCGACTCTAGCAGACCAAGCGGCCGAAGGATAAACAGAATCCGCTTGAATGGCAGTGACCTCAAGGTATGGTTTTAGACATCTGTTTTTTCACTTTAGTTTTCTTTTTTATTCTTTCATTCCTGCTTCCTCTACATAGTTGTTTCCTGCAAGCTTGATAAAAGAAAAAAGATTCTTGCCAATATTGTTAAGGTTCATTATCAAGCCACATTAGCCTTGTAGAGGAACATTAGCTGAACAATTCCCTTAAGTGTGACTACATTTTTTAGTAATTAAAGGCTAAGAACAAATTAAATGCATAATTGGCTGTACTTTAATGTCAAATTCTAGTATTCATGTGAGCCATTGGAAAGAATATCTCTAGGTATTGAACGTTACCTTAGCAGCATGCTACATGAAATTCTAAAGAGGTTCTGTGGCTTAATAAGCTTTTGAAAAATTATGCTCGAGAGATATTTTCTGTGTTCCTGTGAGCGAGTACAAAAACCCGTTAGTGCAGACAAATAAAATTTGTGATTTTAAAAATTATCTGCTGGACCCAGCGTGAACATTGGACAGTAAAAGGGTTGGTATTAGCTGAATAGCTATCAGTCTCCCAGATCGTTTTGACAGTTAAACATCACGTAGCTCGCCATGCTTCCTCGAGAATTAGGCACGAAGCTGCTCAGGGTCACGTGACTGGTGCTGAGACGGAAGCCTCGGCAGTGCACCTGCTGGTCCACCATTTCGACCATCTCATTAGTCTCAGTGCTGGGCCAAGACCTCATTTGGCTTCACTGCACCTAGAGACTCCCGCGCCCCACTGTCTGATCGCCTCCTCGGCAAGAACTGATTTAGGATTTAGGGGAACGACTACCCAGACACTAAAAATGGGAAATAATGTAAACTGTAATATGTTCAGTTTGAAAGGCTATTGCATCAGCACGCCAACAGCGACTTTAACCCAACTGTATTAAGACATTCTAGTGTCTGTCAAAAGGCTTTTTTCATACTGCAGTGGGCCATCAGATGCAAGGCCTGAACAACACATGAACAACTGTCCTCTCCACCCTCCACTAAACAATCTTTTTTTCAGAGACTCTAAGCACTTTGTTAACTTAATCTTAACCATGTAATTTAATTATAAAGTATTTCCCCAAACCCTCCCTGACTCAAATACTATGTAAACCTTGTAAATTAATGACCTATCACAACCTAATCATTTAGAAGGTTTTTTATTTATATTTGGATTGAGGCTGTACCGGCACCAAACTTCCAGTGCCTGCTAATTTAGTAAAAACACCTCTAATAATAATAATGTGCTTATTATGGATCATCATTGTTGTTATTGTTATTATGACCGCAACATATGATTGATCTTTTCTTCTAAAGTGTAATCGTTTTTTATGTTCTTCCTTATCAATTCAGGGAAGTGATGTGCGTGTATTTAAAGAATGGTTACTAATTCACTGGTTAAAAGAGGCTGTGTGTGTGTGTGTGTGTGTGTGTGTGTGTGTGTGTGTGTGTGTGTGTGTGTGTGTGTGTGTGTGTGTGTGTGTGCGCATGTGTACTAATTGCTTTTCTTTTATTTTGCTGTTTAATGTTTGTGAATAACTTAAGTGCATCAGTAGAAGATTTATTCAATCTGATTAGTTCATCGTGTGTACATCAAGGATTTTCTCCTTTGTTTTCATCTCTAATCATATTTTTGTGATTATTTATGGGTGTAATAATATTGCTTTTAGAAAGTTTAAACATTTTCTAGGGGTAAACATGAAGACATAGATGGATCAGGTTTCAGCTAGTGATCCTTTCGTGAAGTAGGGAGAGTCAACAAAGACATACTTAAAACTCAAAGACCATTGGCAAACACTCACACAGCTGGCTTATTCTGTCCTTGTGCCTTTCTTTGGTTTGCTTGTTATTCAGATTAATCATTTTTGGGAAGCTGACCAGTGTTTGCTTGTTCCTGATTTAAATGTGGAATCCACAAATGTGTGGGCAAAAGGGTACAACTGTCCAAAAATAAGTCTGTTAATCCTCCAACCATAGATCTGTGCCTCTAATCAGCATTGCTACTTTAGAGAAGACAAAGTTTAAATGAGCACATAGAGTGTTTGACATTTAATATATATGGTTTGACCTTTATAACATGATGAAAAAAAAATTAAATAATCATAAGGGCAGAATATGTCTGTCCATAATGATATGCAGCTTTTGTTCTCATCTCTATCACACCACAGGTTGAACATCCAGCCAGAACTCATCAGCAAGTCTACATAATTAGATTTTCATCACTAAAATCCTGCAGTATAGAGGTTCATGAGGTTGTACAAGACCTGCTTTTGGGCTTACCATCATTTAACAAGTTGTACCGTAGGTGATGCCTCTGGTGCAGTCTAATATGGAAATAATAGTATAATGAATGCTTAGCAATAGTATAAAAGTAGTTTTGATATCTTATTTCATTACAAAGTTAGCCTTTGAAACAAAATTATAGTTTAATATTCAACAGGCCATTTCAGATGTAGGTGTTATTTAAGAAGTGTATATTGTATGCTTATTACTTAGTCCATACACATAATGCACTTGAGACAAGGGAGAAAGGAACATTTTACTAAAGATACAGCAAGCGAGGGACATGGGGGAGCGTCTTCACTTCTCTCCATGCATATGTATTCAAATGCTGACATTTTAAATTAGTTAACCTTCATTTCCATGGAAAGCAGTGCTTCAAATCAATGCTAGATGAGATCACCAGAATACCACAGGCTTTTCTTTTCCACTCAGAATATTAATGTCTCCTCTCCGGCTCAGGAGACACGGAGACACTGCTCTGTTTTCAGAAAATGTTCCGCTCCGATGAAATTATTGCTAAAGGGACAGCCTTGTCAACTAGTACAGCTATGCAGTCAGCCCCCCTCCAACCTGTTAGATGATGATAGTGAAGACATCAAAGCAAATCGTGTGTCATAATGGCAGCCTGCATGGGTTGCAGTTCCGAGGTATCTTCTGCCAAGTGGTGCGCTTGTTTAGCCCACCAGCAGACAGCAGACGCGGCTCGTTTCAACATCACAACGCAGTTTATCACTTTGTTGCATTCTCATCACACTGATTTTCATACCATGCCTTTCCTTAAACTGTAGGCTGCTCGTTTGCATTTTGCCTCACAGTTCAGTTTTCAGAACGCGTTTCCCTGCATCTGCAGACTTCATAGCGAACGTGACTCTTCCTACCGTGTTACGTTAAGCCGCGATGGCACTAAGTGAAAGTTGGATGTGTGCAGAAGGGCCTGAAAATCTGCGTTGTCTTCTGTTAGGTTGTTCACAGAACAGCTGTTCCCAGTGCATTGGCTGTTGATTGGATTGGGAAGAACTTGTACTGGTGTGACACAGAGAGGAAGACCCTCGAAGTTTCCAAAGCCAATGGACTTTATCCCACTGTCCTACTGAGCTCCGGCCTGAAGAACCCCACAGACCTGGCTCTGGACGCCCAGTTAGGGTACAAAGCAAACACGATTCATTTTGCTCAAGATCCTCTCTGTGACAGTACGTCAGCTCTGAGCTAATACATTACAGCTGTCCTCAGGTATGTGTTCTGGGTCGACTGCTGTGAGCACCCCCACGTGGGCCGTGCCGGCATGGACGGCCAGGGTCAGACCGTGATCGTGGACAAGGAGATCTACAGCCCGTCCGCCCTCACTATCGACTACACCAACAAGAGGATCTACTGGGCTGATGACAGTCACATCCTTTTCGCCAATATAGATGGCTCTCAAAAGCACAAAGGTACGGAGAAATAGATTAGCAATGCATGCCGGTACCTCTTTGCTCGTTTGATGTATTTATGTGCATATGTATTGTGTCCTTGAGTGTGTAGCCAGTTGAGTACTAGATGACGGGTGAATGGGAAAGTTAAGTATGAGGTGAGCTGAGGACGTGTACCTGAGAGGAAAGGAAAACTATGCCACAGATTGCTGCAATTAGGGAGGGAATTCCATTTAGTCTGAAATGGTTCCTATCGATACTTTCCACCTTAGTTCCTCACGACCACATCCAGGGTGTGATGGGCCTGACCTTGTTTGAGGACTTCATCTACTGGACAGATGGCAAATCAAAGTCTCTACGCCGTGCACACAAAACCTCTGGTGCCCATGCTGTGGAACTTCTCAACTCCTGGCAAGCCATAAAATCCATAACGGTCTATCACCCTCTGCGTCAGCCTGAGGGTATGGGTCTCCTAAATCTAACTTTATTATGCTCCTAAATGTACATCGTTTTATCATTTCAATACATTTTTTTAATCATTCCTCTAGTACCCAAACACCAGTGTCAGGTGGCTAATGGGGGCTGTAGTCACCTGTGCCTTCTGTCCCCTGGTGGAGGTCACAAGTGCGCTTGTCCCACTAACTTTTACCTGGCTGCCGATAACAAGACCTGCCTCTCCAACTGCACAGCGAGCCAGGTCAGGAAGCTCTAGCTCATCCGCTCAGCCCTGTCTGCAGCGAACAGCTTTGAGTGGTTAATTCAGCACGATGCTATTGGCTGACTGTCGGCACGTGGTGGTGGTTTGCACCGCAGTTCCGCTGTGGCACGGACGAGTGCATCCCCTTCTGGTGGAAGTGCGACACGGTGGACGACTGCGGAGATGGTTCGGACGAGCCTTCAGACTGCCGTGAGTGGGTGACCCATGGCGTACACAGCCTTGCCATATGGACCACACAGATCATTAACACTAATTGTCAGTAATGGTTTTTCTAACACTTTTAGCCCCCCCGGAGAACGTTAGTGCACAACGTTTGCTGCCTTGACACAAATTGAAATTAACTGCCCCCCCATCAAAGGTCCTTATTATTGTGATATGGAACACTCTTTTATAGTGTTGAAGAAAATAAATATTTCATGGTTGTAAATGTATTTCTTTTTACCGACTTGACGGTGATGAAGGACTACATGTCACATCTTGCATTTCAATGATGCAACAGAAGATGACAGACTGTCAGTCGATGGTGTTAATATATGAAGGTGCTGCTACTCTTGGTAGCGTTAAATCAGAGACCAGCATTTACAGAAATAATTTATCCATGACTGAATGATCCATTCCAGGTGACCTTGCTACCCAGCCTTAAAAAAAAACACATCAGCGCCCCAAATCGTTGAATGTCCCTGTGAATTTCCCGTTAATCGTCTTTTTTTTTCTGTCCTCAGCGGAATTCAAATGTCAGCCCGGGCGCTTCCAGTGCGGCACTGGTCTGTGCGCCCTCCCTCCTTTCATCTGCGATGGAGAGAACGACTGTGGGGACAACTCGGACGAGGCCTACTGTGGTGAGCACACCAGCTCGCCTTCCGCCACTACAGAGACACCGGCGAAGGCAGCGCAACGCGTGCACGTGTTGCAGTAGCGTTAACGTCCTTCACGCCCAAAGTTGTTACATATTTTTCATCGTCAGTATTGCCTGGCGAGTCTTGCGCGGTATCATTACCAGCAGCTGTGCTCTCTTATTTAAAGTTTGGAGCATTCTGACTTATGTAAGAGTTGGTTCTTTTTTTTTTTCCTCCAGTAACTTGCTATGAGCCTTGGTGATGACACCTGGCAGCGTTTCTCCTAGTGAAACCTGATTCTCTCAGCACTTCTGAAAGGCTGTGTCTCTTTGCAGATACATATATCTGTCTGTCGGGTCAGTTCAAGTGCACCAGGAAACAGAAGTGCATCCCGTTGAACCTGCGCTGTAACGGGCAGGACGACTGCGGGGACGGCGAGGACGAGACCGACTGTCGTGAGTCGCCACCGCTCTCGTGATTTTTCCCTCTACTAAACACGGACGTGCCGATGACCTCGCGGCTTTATATCGAGAGGTGCCGGGACAGGATGAGACGGGCTGTCCCAATTTCGCTGTTCCCCCAGGAATATTAATGATCCAGACTGACAGATCTCAAAGTAGCTTTTATCCCACTGAATGAGTCTCAGTTGGGCAGGAGCTAGCAGCATAGCCAAGCACTGATTAGGTATTCAGGGGCTTGAGTGGTGGACAGCAAGGTCTTCCCTGGCAGAGGTAGAATTAGATGTCACTGAAGAATAAAGTGGTTGATTGTGGGTTGGTGTATTTCACTCTCCAGCTGTACCCCTCACTCTCGGCACATTAAAACGTTTACCAACATATCCTTGTCGAGTCCTGCAGCCTTGCTGTGATAATTGAAATAGGACTCATCAGGATTCCCAGTGATCCCTGTGTTTATTCCAGTGACCTTTACACATGTAAGTGGTTTGTTGATGTTTACTGAAGAGTTCTCCAAAAGTTTCCTGTCCTGCATAAAAATGAGCACCTGTCTCTTTCAAACATTCATCTCACCGCGTCGCCGTCATCATCCATACGCGTTAACCTGCAACATGTTTTATTCTAATGAACCGTCCGTCATGCAGCGCTGCACTTCGGGTCAGTGGTGACCGCCGGTGCACGCGTGTGAACGCGTTCTCTTCTTTTGAACCCACGCCACAGCCGAGAGCACGTGCTCGCCAGACCAGTTCCAGTGCAAAGCCACTATGCACTGCATCTCCAAGCTGTGGGTGTGCGACGAGGACCCTGACTGCGCAGACGGCTCGGACGAGGCCGACTGTGGTAAGTGTGCCTCGTTCGACCCCGCGTGGCGGCGGGAGGTTCTGATTGATGCTAATGTGAACTCTGCATGCCCGCACGGTCTCGCCGCTCGCTGATGGACCGCGGCCAGCCTTAATCAAGAGCCACTTCAGGCGCGTATTAGCTGTAGGCTTGTAACAATTCCCCGGGGCCTGTGTTGCTGCCTAAATGGGCGGACAGTGGATGTTGGACAGTGGCACGTCGGTAGGAGCTTTACAGATTGCGTTCTTGCCTCGCTGTGCATTCTCACTGAAATTGGAGAGTCACTAACAGCACCGTTTCTCTGAGTGGTTGTTAAAAAGCAGAGAGTAACCTGCAGTCTCATTACATCTATGTTATGTGAACCATATAGGAATCACATCTCTGTCTAGATGTAGGCCCAGAATTTCAGGGAACCAGTGATTCTAGGCCAGCTATGTGTGAATCACTAGTTGATGCACAAGAGAGAGAGCAAACAGTCTGGGGTTTCTTCAGTTGTGAAGGAAAAACTGTTGAGCAGAAACAAAACTGGAGGTAGGCATAGATTGTTCAAAGACAATCATGAAGAGAAGAGAAGCATAACCTCAGAGGGTAATGATGGAGAAAAATAGCACAGGGGTTACCACAAGATCCTTCGAAACAAGCATGAAGTGGTAATGTCTGCTCAGCAGACCTGAGAGAACATTACTAATTACAAAGGACAAAATGCTAAGCAAAGCTATCCGTTTCTTAAGATTGGTCATTTTTCTAGTTACTTATGTTGCCCTACAACAGGAAGACTGCGTAAACTAGGTTGTGATTCTTATGAGTCTCACAGCATGAGGTAAATGTCCTTGAACGGTGACTGTATGCATTTGAATTACAGAACTGTTTAATTTTGTTTTGTTAATTAATTTATTTATTTAATTGGTAACCGACTTAGTTTCTTAAAATGCTTCTGTAAAATACAGATGAACATTGACTGTCCACATAAATAGCTCAGGTATATGTGTGTATATATTAAAAAAAAGTTGGCTATACTGTATTATGTTTGGCTGAATATATCAACAATCAGTAATTCACAAAATAAATGAAATGCATGTGAAGCTATGTAGTGTAAAACTGCTAATCCTCAGGACAGATGAAGAATGCATCTTTTGGGGTTTGTTATTGTTGAGCTTTCTCTGGATTCCTGCAGACACGCTTGAGACACGTTTCAGAGTTGCATTATCCTACGATGTGTCCTTGTTGTGCTGCAGATGTTCCCCATCAAGTTGCTTAAAGCTTCTTTAAAACTTTTAAATGGTAAAGTCCGTGCATTAGGGGTTTAGTGTTGAGTGGAGCCCGGGGCAACCCACAAAAGTCTGCACAGCTTTTAAATAACACTTTGCTTTTTTTCTAAATGTATTTCTCAGTCTGATTATTGTTTTCGTTTTTTGCATAGCTGAATGGCAGAAAATCCAGAAAATCCCTTATAAAAATCACCTGTTATACAGTTTGTTCTTATAGCAAGCACAAACATGATACTCCTGTTACACCCGTGCAACACAATTCTGCTCTTGACTCTGCTCAATTCTACAGAGTCAGTAACAAAGTAATTTTGAAATGCAAATGGTTTGTGTACTGGTTACCTGTGTCTGATCTCAAGTCTTTTGTGGATTCACTGGATAACAGAGACTCAGTGAGGGCCAGACATCCTGCCAGTAAACATAGGAATCTCAACAACAACTCTACATCAGTCTCTGGGTTTTCTCTCCTTTGACAGTTTATCTACAAAAACCTACCTGAGATCCATCCAAGCTCTATGTTCTTACTAATAAATTAATTAAAATCATTACATTATTAGTAAAATAATAATAATAGCTGGAAAAAAACATTTGACAATTACTATACTGTAGGTTCATTTTTTAGACTTAACTCTGCAGCCAACCAAGGCTCTTAGTTATCAGCAGGTAATTTATGGCATTAAAGCACCGCTTGTAGTGTCAGCACTTTGGCATTCTGCTGAAGTTATTAAAGTTTAGTATGAGAAATGTAGTTATTCTTCTTCCTACCATCTGTTACACACTGAAAGGTGGTACTTTTAATTAGAAGTTGTTTAATTGCCAGTCTGAAAATACAATGCTCTTGCTTTGATGCTCTGTAATTTTATTAGACGTCTTCATTTGAGCTTTTCAGAAGCTTCCTAACTCGGTAGCTATATTTCTGGGCCACTGAAACCCATTAAGCTGTGTTTAAATAGTGTAATCTGCCCCGGATTGTTTTCCTTCTGTAATGACAGAGCCGGTGAGACTTCTCTGCCTATGGAATAAAAGCAACTTTTGTTTGCCACTGCTAGCATTTAGACCTTTACGACTACACTGAGCCCGCAGTGCTGATGATCTTCTATCGCAGTGCTGCATCAAACCTGATCTCGGCTCTAGCTCATGCACTCTAGGGAACAACAAAGAGTATTGTGTAACACAAGCATAAAGAAGTAAACAGACGATGTGTTTTCTGCAGACAGTTGAACCCAGGTAACAGTTTTTGACGGCGAGTTCTAAGTTTTGTAGCTAGCAGTGGGCTGAGGGCAGGACTGTGGGCCGAGGGCAACACGGTGGCACTATACTCAGGTTTCTCATGTTCCGCTGGATTAGCCTCTTGGGTGCGGGCCTGTTTTGAACTCTGTGTCAAACATGCAGTGAAATACCCCGAGGAAACGACGACTACGCTGCGAGAGGCCGTGGTGGGGCATTAATATTCATGCACCTTTTGAAGCCATTTTCATCTGTGTGTGTTTGTTTGCGGTTGATGCGAAAGATGAAAAGACCTGTGGACCTCATGAATTTCGCTGTGCGAACAACAACTGCATCCCGGACCACTGGAGATGTGACAGCCAGAACGACTGCGGAGACAACTCGGATGAGGAGAACTGCAGTGAGTTCTCCAGCACTTTGGTCCCATTACAGCTGTCTGTGTGTGCTTTGTTGCATCTGCAAGGTTGTGCAGATTCTTCTGAAGCTGATTTAAAAGAATTTTATTCAATACTCTGTTTGTTTACCTCAGTCCATAGTTAATTCCAGCCAAAATCTTTGCAATCAAAGATGAAGGGTCCTTTAAAGTTTTCCTCAGCCTATGTGCTTTCTCACGCTTCTGTGCCCTTTGAGGCCTCAGAGATGATCAGAATCAAATGTGTGATGTGTACAAAAGAGAAATTTGTATTACAATAAGGACAAATGCTGAATGTATCCCCTGGGATAACTAAAAAAATCAGTCAATCAACCAACCAATCAGGTAATGCATTTAAACCCCGCCCTACATGGTTGGGAACTTGCATGTCGGTCCTGCACTACCTCAGAGGTTCTTGCAGTCTTCAATGTCGGCAAAAGTCAGTCAGTGCTCACTGTAAATGACCAAATATGCAAATATGTCATAAACGCTGTACTGCACTGATCAGCTGGGCAGCTTTAATGACCTGTCAGCTGCTGATGTCTGATCGCACATGCTCAGTGTTTGGGAGAATTACAACCTGAATGTACTCAGACACTTTAAGAAGTCTTCATAGTTAATTAGCCTGCAATAGCTCATCTCAGAACTCACAAGGAAGCTGGAAACAGATGGTACCATGACACTTCATGTCCAAATGATGGCCGATCGCTATTTTCCCCTGCTAGTCTCTCTGTTTTCCTCTCACTTTTGGCCTCAGAGCAGTCAGAGCTGTTCTTGGGCTTTTGTCTGAACTATTTTAGCTGCCCTATTATAATCTGTGCTATTACAAACCGCTTCAGCCATCTGAATGTGAACTGTCCTATTGTGAACCGTTTTAGCCGTCCTAATGTGAACCGTTTCAGCCCACTGTGCCCTTTCCAAATGCAGAGCCAGTGACCTGCAGTCACAAAGACTTCTCCTGTGCCAACGGGGACTGCATCTCTGCGCGTTTCCGCTGCGATGGCGACTATGACTGCATTGACAACTCGGATGAGGTCAGTAATCAAGTGGAAGGAATGGAAATAACACTTTTCAGGCCAGCCCTTTTCTTGCCCTTTGCTGCAGGAGTGGCTCCAGTTAGAGTGTCCTGACAGCATTCCTTCAGCACTGCAACTTAATCAGAAATGACGTTAGTTCCCCGGACTAAGCAGAAAGGCAAGGGTGACCGTGTCTTTGCAGTATGTGCCCTGCAGCTTTGCAACAGTCTGCTGGGTTTTGAGGTTGGACACAACTAGCCTTCTCATTTTTGTTGATGTGGAAAAGGTGTTGTTTGTCATGTTTTGTCTTAAATTTAAGTGTGTGTGTGTGTGTGTGTGTGTGTGTGTGTGTAGATATATATATATATATATATATATATATATATATATATATATATATATATATATATATATATATATATATATATATATATCCATCACGCGTGCAAGTAAAGTGCTACTGAAGTTGGTGAAAGGTGATGAAAGGTGAAATGAGTTTTTAAGTTATAAAAGGTAGCTGTTTAGGTTTTTAGGTTCTAACATTCATTCCACGAGGTTCTAGAGTTCAGAGTGTGTAGATCAGTAGAATGTTCCTATATGATAGTCATAGAATAATAAATCAGTAGAAAATTTTTAAATGCAGTTCTCAAAAAAAAACCTAACTGCAGTCTTACGAAAATGTAAATTTATGTAAACTGTAAATCCCTTGTCACCTAACCCCTTGCATTTTCCAGCATACCATAAATGATGTGAAATAAATATTTAACTCATACTAACAGGCATTTCCAATAAATGAATGTTTAGTTTAATATGTAACCAGTAAGACAGCAAACTGCATCACGTCTAGTGTACAGAAAGCAAACAGTAATTAGAAGTGAAGATGGAGGAATATGCAACAGGAAATAAATACTCCTTGGTAATACTGTAGGCTTTAAGTCCAGTGTGTAAACTATTTAAATGTTGATCAAATTAGAGCTTACCTTGTCATTGCTTACTGTCTAAGACAACTAAGACAAGGATGATGCTTTCACATGGTTAAAAAAACATTTAAGATTTTTTTTCAGAAATACCACTTGTTTTTTTAATTGACTCAAAGACAAAGGTTTGAAAATGTATTGAAAATAATAATTATAAAGAATGTATTAAAATATTTTTTCCTAAATATGCAGGTAAGAATTAAAAGAATGTTTAAGAAAATGTTCTTTCTCAAGGTACTTTTGTTAATCTGGTCCCAGATCGTTTCTTTTCCAGTAACTTCAGTGCTGCCATAGCAACAACTAGCAGTGCCATGCTAACAGATGTGTCGTTAATGCATTGTCCATTAGCATTGAAACGACTTGCCACTGGAAATGACAAATTCTTGATCCTTGCATGTGCCCTAGTGACGTTTTCCAAGCCACAATATAATGGTAAAATGTCAATCTAAAAGCCATAGACTAATGTTTTATGTTTTAGGCTCAATTGTGGAGCAGAACAACAAACGGATTCGCACCATGTGAATTCACCACAGTTACTAGCACTTTGTCACAGCCAGGTTCTTTTAGAGCTAGCAGTAGACGTTCACCTATGCTAATACTGATAACGCATGCGTGTTGAGGCTAGCCACATAATTTAACCTACCAAAAACACATATTGAGACCACTAAAACAAAGGCATTAGCTACTTAAGTTAGGCCTCTTGTTATATTTGCAAAACTGCAAACTAGATAACACAACCAGTATAACCAGTAAAATGAGAAATATAACCAATAAAATGCTCGTTTTCCAAGCATTGAACCGACAATGCAAAAACAATATCACGTGTGCATTGATGTCCTAAAGGAATATTTTCATACATAGGCTATATGAGACAGAGAGCAAATGAGTGAGGAGATTCTGAACAGGGAACGGCAGCAGAACGTGAAGCCCTGACAATGGAGTGAAGTGTGAGAGTGCTGGAGAAGGAGTGGGCCGTTTAAAACCGCACACGCACAATTATGCCACTTCCACTGAGTGCCAAGATAAAGGGTAGCTCACCCCCCCCCCCCCCCCCGCCCCCCTCCAATCCAACATGTAGTGTAGGAACACCACTGTTTCTATTGCTGTCAGGCAGTGTAGAGGTAGGTCTACCTTTTCTGTGATTGTTTAGCATCTGCTCTTGACAAAGGTTGATGTATTTGAACAGCCTGTAGGCTACTCTGTTTTTTTTTTTGCAAACAGCAAGATGTATAGCTACTTAGCGCCATTGTCCACTCCATGGTCCACTAGTTCAGTTTTCTGTATCCTGAGCGGTGCATGTGCAACCATGGACTCCTGTCCCATTTTCCATCATGGTTGCCCTTTTATTCAAATACAAATACTATTGCTGCCTCAACAAATATAGATACAAATACTGGGTTCTCCGCACATGCCCAACATGAATATGAATCAGGATGGTAAATAGGTAATTGTTAGTGTAATTCTGTATGTATGCATACAGAATTACATGTGTGTGTTTTCAGTTCCATCTAACATGGTAGTTTGAAAATCCTGTATGTAAGAGGTTTCAATTGCAGTCCCCAAATTGTTGAATTTTGCCCCATAGAGTAACAAAAACAAATATGTCACGAGGCTCTAAGACAGGCACACTAATAGTGGTCTGAAAGAAGTCTAAAATGCGTCTATGATGGCGTCAGCTACAATTAATACCGGCAAGCAAGTTCATTTTGTAGATTTGTGCTCTGCAAACCCAAGAGACTGTAAGAGCACATAGCCATCATGAACAAAACAAACTGAAAATGTAAAATGAACAATACTGCAGTGAAGAAAGTGTAATTAGAGTGTTATCAAGAAAATTACCCAGGATGCACTGCAATCAATGTGAGCATTAGAGCTCCACTCCACTGGACTTTTTAAAACGACTTTCCTTAGCACAGTTTCCTCGCGGCTTTTCACATGCGTGTTGGTGGCCCGTTGTCTTCTGGTCCTCTGGTTCCCTCCAATTTTGCTCATGCTAAGTCTCTCCTGATTGTACACTCACATGCAGACAGACATGTTTACTAGGAAACCACTGTTGAAGATGTAGAGAGGAATTCCTCTGCAATGAAACAAACCTTTATGTGTATCGTTTTATTTTGTAATAGTTATCTAAAATTGCATTTGTGTTGTAATTATAATAGATACTACTGCAGCCTCTCTGGACGTATTCCAGTCAGCTAATCAGCTACAGTAAATACTTGTTAGGCACAACTAAGAGGTGGATGCAGTGTTGGATAAGGGAAGGAACCAACCTCATTATGTGTTTCCTGTGACTCATGGGTTCTCTCCCTTAGCTTGTTTAGCCGACAGTTTCTACATGAGTCATATCCAGTGTTTTCTAGACAAACTACTCACCAGTAAAGCCAAATGACAAAATACTCAGCCTGCTGTCTAACATTTTGGCATATTATGTTGACTAACTAACACTGCTAAGTTGCAGTTAGTTACCCAGCTTGTTTTTTATGTATGACATGCAATGAAAATGCTAGAAACCACCTCCTAACTAGTCCACACTTACTCTCTGATATTACGAAGCTTTGGATGGCCTCTCCACATTCTACTTCCCAGGCCAATTTTTGTCTCAGTGATTCAAAATAAAGTGTTATGAATGCTTCACATCAGAATTGTATTTGCGAATCTGAGGCGAAATGAAGGTGACGTGTCGAGAGCAGCAGCACATGCTGATCGAGGAGAGATCACGAAATATAACGGCATTAAGTGAATTTACGAAAGAATACCTGACTCTCTTCTTCGGAGACCAAGTGAAAGGTGGGGGCTGAAGCCCCTCCCTCTGACGGTGTCTAGAATTGGTCAAGGATAGAAAAACAAACTCTCAATGTTATAATTGAGGATAAAGGATGTCATGGTGGTGTACGCCTAGATGCAGTATGTCAATTGCTCGCCCACTTGACATGTCGTCACTCCCGAGCTCGCAGGAGTAAGCTTCGCAGAGATGAGTATTGATTTGTCTTTAAAGGGCCTCCTTTTCTTTTGGCTCACTGTATGCCTAGTGTTCTGCTCGACTCTAATGTGTGTATGCATTAAAAATGAGGTCAATGCCCTTTGGAATTGATGAGTTGCAGGATTTCAGAAGCAAGCCACTTGTGAAATCCAGGATAGTCTGTGCTAGTCGGACCCTTTCAGCCACAACAGCTAAGCCTTGCTCACTGTCATAGATGACGTCTGATTTACTAACCAGACCAGATGAGTACCATTTCCATTGCTAAGTACTGCTACATACTGTGTATTTCACAGATGATCTAATCCACTATGTTAACATCAATTTGGTCCATGATCCACTAGGACTGGAATATTAGATGGACTTTTATCACCGCCCAGTTTAATGAAACTGCTCAATAGGAAAGAACAGAGCTCTAGACCATCTGTACACAAGCGTTTATCTCACCATCTTGCCAAATGTTAGACTGTTGTTCAGAGGCAGTCGGTCCCATAAGTAGAGCTTGAGTGGTGAAGAAACATCTTCTGTGCTTGTGGTGGTGATGGTATCGAAGTTGCTTCAAAATCAGATTACATTGTTTTGTCACTCCAAACTCTCCATTTCTCATACTCATTGCACTGAGCATAAAACTCACAGAGCACAAAAAAAAAAAAAAGCTTTTGAGTCTTTGTTTTAATGAGCCCGAAACCTGAATTCTGACCCAGTGTCCATCTAATAGTAGCACAACCTTGGCTAACAATGTGTACTTATTTTTTTAGGGGGGATCTGGCAGGCCAGTTACCAAAGGCTGAGATCCCATGTCATGGAAAGCTAGAAGTTATATTAAACCTTCTCTAACTAACAGGTGCTGATAGATACCCTACATGCTGTGGATATAGATTAAGGCTTACGTGCAGTATAAGCCTTACTCACAACCGTCCAGGAGTGGTTAGGATACAGTTTGATTTCTCGTTCCATTTGACACCATACACCCTGGGCTCTTGGATGAGAAACTGGAAGGCGAAGCAGCCCGACATACCAATTATGACCTTGAGGCTGGTCCACATGTTGGCAGGCCTTTGGTTCGTCGGACTCCCCAGAGTGTCAGATGAGCTGCCGGGCTGCACCGTGTTCTCCCACTCAGCCTCCACTCCTCCACACACCACGCTCCCCTGGCACAAACCTGCATCCTCCCTCCTCACAACTCCAGAGGAATTATTTACAACTTGGTGTCAACAAGAGGAAGATGGTGGTGGGATATGGGGAGAGTGTGAAAGAGTGAAGGTTCGGAACTCCACTTACGATTGGTGGAGAGCCTGTGCGGTGCCACGGGTTCCTGCAGGGTTTATGTTAACAAAACAAACAAAATGAAAGTGTGGGCGAAAAATATGTTCTTCATGTGTGATGAAATAAATAAATATTTAGAGTCTTCGTGGTGACCTCTGGGGCTTTTTTTTAACCAAACTACGGTTGCTACAAGTACGGCAAACTTCTGTTCACCCCAGAAATTGGTTTTGATGACTGTTCAGATGTGGAATGTATAAACTTTTATAAGCACCAAATTTCTAGTGGAAGATATTTTACTGAATACGTATGTATAGTGTGTTTTATATATAGGATTAGCACAATTTAAAAAACTCAACTACAAATGTAATTCAGAAACAATAACAAAGAGACTACGATCTCATTTTGTAATGCAAAACATCAAGTTAATTTTCTTGGAAACATGCTGATGCTAAGCAGTTTGTCCTGCTCGTCCAGTACGGTGTGGAGCCCGTGGCTCTCAGCAGCCGCACGCTGTCGGTGTTGCCGTGGTTGGGAACTGGGCTCTGTCTTCGTTACCATCTGACCCACAGGCTGAGCAAAGCCCTTGCGTGCTCTGTGCTCTTCCAGAAGGATTGCGAGGTGCGCTGTACAGAGGACCAGTTTCAGTGCCACAACAACCTCTGCATCTCGGCCAAGTGGCTGTGTGATGGCCAGGAAGACTGCAAGACCGGGGAAGATGAGGGGAACTGCCTGGGAACCGGTAGGTCTCTGGTTCTGAAGGACCCATGTGGGCTTCTCCTGACCTTTGGGACATGTTTAGCGGAGGAGCTCTGCTTATGCTTGCTGGCCTTCATGTTTGAATGTGACATTTTCATTGCTGGCATGTTTCAGCAATCTGGAGCAGATGGCATATTCGTAATAGATTTTATATTCAAGGCTTAATATTAAAGAGTCATTTGAGCGGCGTGGAACTGGGAGTGTTCTATTAGATTCACAAGGCCTTTTCAAACATGCTTTAATGTACCAGCAGTTTTACAAATCAGATATTTCTCCCCGTTCCTGTGTTATTCTTTTATTTTTGTCCTAAAACGGGAGGGAACCGCCCCAATGGACTTTGTCTCCTTTGCGTAATCTCTCTTGTAGCTGGCAAGCTAAAGTCGTCTGTGTGTGTGTGTGTTTTCGTGTGTGTGTTTTTTTTCCATCTCACAGTGCTCCCATCCTGTTCTCTAAATGAGTACGTGTGTGCCAGTGGGGGGTGTGTGTCCGCTAGCCTGAGGTGTGACGGAAATGACAACTGTCTGGACAGCTCTGATGAGGTATGTGCTCCTGCTAGGGCCTTAGCAGCAGAGTCTGTTACAAAAACAAAGTTTCGATCTATAACTGACACATAACACACAGATGTGAAAATACATATGTGAAGAATAAACTGGAAAGCACTGTCTGTATGTAAGCAGCAGAAACAAAACACAGAAGAGTCCCTGGATGGTAAAGTATCATATATTCACTAGAAAGGTGGCATAAAATGTAAATGACGTTACGTGCTCACACTTTTAAAACCGTTTAGATCATACGGTGTGCGCAGCTCACCGTTTCCATGGAAACGCCGCTCCGTTTTCTTCATGCCTTTTCCACAGTAAGCTGAACTCCACCCACGGCGGGTGTCTGTCTGATTATGTGGGTCTCTCTTCTGGGCTCTTGCCAGATGGACTGTGTGAAGGAATGCCGAGAAGATGAGTTCCTGTGCAGGAACCATGCCCACTGTGTCCCGAAACGATGGCGGTGCGATGAGGTGTTTGACTGCGTCGACCACAGCGATGAGGAGAACTGTGACCACGGTACACGGAAATGTGACTCATTGTCTTATTTGATATTAAAAGCTGTGACCTTGAGGAAATTAATCCTGAATCGCTATGCTTCGCATAAAAAAAGTGTAAAGGAAGTTTTTGATTAAAAATTTTTTAAAACACTTTTATTGTAACTGTTTTAGTCTGACTGGGGTTTTGATTTAAAGACATCCCAAAGTCCTCATTCCTTCAAGTATCTCCCAAAGTACTATTCACTGCATAGCAATAATCATCCGATATGTAATGAATACAATATTGCACAGTCCTGTAACAGACACTTTAGGTTGATTGTTTTGACTGCAGGAGCATTTTTCTGTCGTCTCGATGAGTTCATGTGTAACAACACACTGTGTAAGCTGCACTCCTGGGTGTGTGATGGTGAGGATGACTGTGGAGACAACTCTGACGAAGATGTCGAGATGTGTGGTACGACGTCCACTTCATATTCAAACCGTCATTAATTCCATCCAGAAAGCTTTTTTTTTTTCATTCGTTCTTGATTAGAATAAGTGTCCATTGACTGGATATTGACGATCAGACTTCATAAGATTTTAATGTTTTTAGTTACTTCAAACCTAATGGAAGACTTCACTGCCCAGTTCCAAATTTGTATGAACTGATCGTAATACAATATTGATTTAGCTTTGTGAGCACTGTGTCGGTGACTATTTGTAGTGAACTACACAAGATTGCTAGTGGCTAAACAAGTGACTATTATATGCTTCTTTCTTCAGCTAAGCTTGCTTGTCCCCCTACAAGGCCACACCGCTGTAGAAATGATAAAGTATGTCTGCGGCTTGATCAAATCTGCAACAACGTGAATGACTGTGGCGACAACTCTGATGAAGAGGAATGCGGTGAGCGAAGACAATTTCAGAAAAAAAAAACTCCACATGCTTGAACTGTGAAGGCAGCACTGGTGTGTGGAGATTGCTTTGAAATTTAGTGCTGCAAGTATTTCAGCATGTCTTGTGTGTTTTTCGCTATCGTGTTAATTTGTTTGTTTGGAGAAAAATGTATCGTTTAGACTTTGAAGAAAGCGGCGTTTGTCCTCTTCTACTGTGAAGCTGAATAAAAACTCTGCCCCAAACCAGAGACCATTGTGGTCAGACCCAGGCCCTGTGGAAAGACTGAGTTCACGTGCAGGAACAGACGATGCGTACCCACCGAGCTGCAGTGTGACTTGTTTGATGACTGCGGAGACGGAGGGTCGGACGAACATGACTGCAAGGCCTGTGAGCACATCCCGACCTCCTCGCACGTGTGTTTGTCTGATTTCAATGGGAAACAGGGTTAAACGAATGTCGTGAAAGAGCACGAGCGTGATAATAAGCTCATGCAGGACGTTTCCATCCTGTTCCCATCCCATAAGCTTATTCCCATGACAGGGAGGTAATGAGGGCATGGGTAGAGAACACGAATAAAAACGTCGTTTTAATATCTTCTAGTCACAATAAAGATTTGATTTCCATTTATATTTGTTCTTTGCTGGCCACTAGCAAACATCAAAACGAAGATATCACATGCTGTTAAGGGACGGTTGGATGCATTTGTAAAGTATGACATTTCAAAGCTCTCTTTCATTCCAGCCTCCAGTGGAGATATATGTGGACAGAGGATGAATCCTTGTGGGGAGGATGCAGTGTGCAATCAGACAAATATCAACGCAGTCTGTCATTGCAAATCTGGATTTCAGAGGAATCTCAAGACTAAACAGTGTGAAGGTACAGTGAACAGTTTCTGCTAATATACTGTGGAGTTTTGGAATATCTGTAGACTAACAGTGCATATTACACCTAGTACACCACGACGGAATACACACAGGGAAGTATTTTGAATAATTAACTGTGGGTCTGGATCATTGTTTTGACAATGTTTTGACTGTCAGAAGCCTGTTTTACCACCTCTAATTGAGCCACCTGTGATGCTGGGGTCTGAGAACAGGCACAGCGTGAGGGGTGCGCTCGGGGAAAAGCGATATGATAAAAGCGAGCACACACACGCTGAAGTGTGGAACCTCAGCTGTGAAGATGCTGCTTCCTTTCTCACAGTGTATGTGAGGAAATTCACCGTGGTGTTTTCACACGGCGAGACGTGAATAAAAGGAGGAGAAAAGAAAGAGGCTTCACAATGCGGCTGACATCCTGTTTTCGTCTTTTCCAGAAATCAATGAGTGTCTTTATTTTGGCACTTGCTCTCATTACTGCACAAACACTAAAGGATCATACAAATGTACATGTGACAAAAACTTTAAGGATGTCAATGGCAACTGTGTAGCTAAAGGTAAGGACCTATGTTTTTCATCGATCTGGAGTTTAGCTCCATTAATACATATTTATTCTTCTCATGTTTCACCGACAGAAGTGCTTTTACTGTAAAGAAATGGTGCTATGAGACAATTTTTTGAATGCATTAGTTTAATACTCTAGAGTTAAGACATTAATATTTGATAGTCTGCCAAGTATTTCAGGACACTTTCAATTATTACTTAAATGGATATGTTCAATATTTTTGATTCCTTCTCTTTTCATCATGTTTATGATATACTGGTTGTCCACAATGCTTATTTCAGTGATGTTTTAAGTAATTTACCACAATGTGTTCTCTAAAAAAGGAGCCAGTTCCTTACACAGGGTTCTGCATATGAACAAAGCCAGAGTTCATATACACAACCATTAGAAATGACAAAGCTTTGTTCATATGTGTAACCTTTTTTTCTATTAAAGCTTATTTTGCAGCCTTGTGAGAGTTTTGCATTACAAATCGGATCACTGAAATAAGTGTTTCATACCAGTGACAATGTGTTGTAGTGATAAAAACATATATTAAAATAATGAACCTATCCTTTAAGCATATATGTGAAGTTGCATTTTAGTTTAGCATTTAGCTACTTCACTCACCTCATGTAGATAAACACTGTTATGTATCACCATTAATCAGTAATAATGTGTACAATTGATTGTAGTTTACCATTATGTTTGTTTTAGCATAGCATATAATTATCTAATTAACAGTAGACTGTTTTAGATTGTTGACTTGTGTATTGATGTTTTAGAATAATTGATGTGCCTCTGTAATTGTCAAACTGCTGTCTTAAACCCAAAATGGAATTTAGCCACTTCTTATTTTTTTTGCATATTAATAACTCAACGGGCAGGACCAGAGGATCGAGTGCTCTACATAGCTAATGACACTGAAATCCGAAGTTTTGTGTATCCATTTAACCAGAGCCATGGACACAAAGCACTTGCTCGCATCGAGGAAAATGCCCGCATCATTGGGATGGATGCTCTGTTGCACCAACAAAAGTTTATCTGGGCTACCCAGTTTAATCCAGGTGGACTTTTTTACAAAGAAATCCTAGACAGGAGTCAAACTAAAACAAATGTGGGAATCATAGTAAGTATTGCTAACTGTGGGAAGCATGCCATAAAGTCTCCTATGGGAATATTCTAGAATATTCTGGTTTTCGTACCTTATTTTCATTGTGTTCCCATTTTAGAATAGAATAGAACAGAACGGTGTAGCTGACCTGTAGTCCAATGAAATTTCACATGAAATTTCTTCTCTGGAGTTCACAAAGTCAGTACAGATGGGAAACAAAGCAATCAGCATTAATATCAGAATACTGTTTCTGAAGAAATTTGATGTACAAATTGCACAAGTACATTTATTATTTAATCTATGTAACTAAATCTATTAAAACCAAAGAAATATTATTAAATAGACAGAAACTGTATTTCTGAGGTAACTATGATAACAGTCTGAGGGTGATGGTTGGTGTGTGTGTGTACGCACACATGTATGGATGTGTGTGTGTTTTTGAATTATATAGCCATGCTCTTGTCTTATATCTCCATAGAGTTTTTATCAATGTTATAGCATTAATGGATAGCAAAGTTGGTTTACATGTTCTTCTAAAAATGCTCTCTGTCATACCATGAGGGCAGCTCTGAAATGTTTTTTTCTTTCTAAATCATTCATTTAATATTTTCAGTAAATGTACTTGTTCTAATATGTACATTCACCACTTACTCTATAAAAATCACTTACATGATACCGCCACTCAAGTCACTTAGCTACACCAGGATCATAGAAGCCATTTATAGGTACAGCTAAGCATTATAACCAATTTACGCTGCATTTATTGCTGTGGTGTCTCAACATTATTATTACGTATTATTAATAAATATTATTTGGATGCCAGACCATTTACAGCACATTTGTGACATTAACATGATGGAGGCTTGATAATGTTCTTGACACACCAGTGCAAGTCACACCTAGAGTTTTTTAGTATGTCAGTGATGGGACGTGTGTCTGACACTAAATTTGGAGGATGGCTAACTTGTTGAGAGATGATCTGCTCAAATGCAAAATGTTCCTCATTAGCAAATGTTTCTAACAGTGTGAATGGTGAGTGTATACATCCCAAAGTAAATCAAATGTTCTTATGTAGGGGGGTAAGTTAAGATTTCATGATGCACACTCTTCAGATATGTCTGTAGTTGTTAATTAAATAATTGACTTAATAATGATATTTCTTTAAATTAATCAGATGTCTTAAGTGATGTGCAAAGCCGCATTTTATCTGACTGTTTTTTTTTTTGTAGTGTCCAGATTTCCGTCGGCCTAGAGATGTGGGGGCTGACTGGGTCACTGGAAATATCTACTGGACAGACCACTCTAGAATGCACTGGTTCAGCTATTATACAGCCCACTGGACCAAGCTCAGATACTCCATTAATGTGGGCCAGCTCAAGGGACCCAACTGCACTCGTCTGATAACTGACATTGCAGGGGAACCGTATGCTATTGCCATCAATCCAGTCAAAGGGTGAGCTGATTGGTCCAAAATCGTCCGTTTTACCTCAAATGTGGAACTTTAAAATCGCAGTGCTTATGTTTATTCAAATATGACCATTAAAGAACCTGTAAAGTGACCAATAACTAACTTCCAAATGAAGGTGCATAGTATGAGTTACGTAGTTATGAGATGCAACATAGACATGATGCATTACTATCAATATGCTTTATACATCAGAAAATAGCTTGTCATCATTACAAAATTGTCGATGTGGCATTTGTTACAGAATGATGTACTGGTCAGTTATTGGTGACCACTCACATATTGAGGAGTCAGCAATGGATGGTTCCATGCGCAGAGTTATCCTAGATAAGAATCTCAGAAGACCCACAGGTATGATTCTTTAACACTAAATGTACTTTTCTTCCTTCCTTCCTTTATTATTATGCACTTTACCATTGCCTTAGATCTGGTCTATGAGTGTAGGTAAAAAGTAAAACATGAACAGATTAGTCATATGTAGGCGACCATTTTTTATTCAGAGCATTTTTGCCATTGATAACTGGGGATTCATTAGAAAGAACACAATGGATTTTTTTCTGATAGTGATGAAAGTTATAGGTTAACAGGCCACTTTAGGACTGAGGTGCAAAAATATGTACTACTTTTCTGATGTACTATGTTTCCTCAAACACACAACTTATGAATGATCCTGAAGTTGTTTACATAACTAACACTAAGGCAAAGAGCATTGACTAATCAATTCAACAAAATGGACTCGTTGGTCACAATTGTGATTAAAGCGATTAAAATCATACAAAATCTCTACAAGAACATAGCAATATAATTCCAGTACTGGCAAAAAATACAAATAAAGATAAAGATAAGCTTGGTGTCCAGTATAGATAAACTATCTTTACTGGACACCAAGTAGAAAGCTTCAGAAATGTCAGAAATTGGATTCAAGAGAAAACAGCATTTTTCAAAAGAAAAAAAAAAAACCTTTTTTGGAGAGATGTAGAAATCAATGAAAGTGTTCTATTTTATAAAGCCAGCAATTCCTTGAATTCAACTGCTTGGATTTGGGGGTTGTGTGCTGGGCTGAAGCAGGACAGACTGAGCACTGAGGTGCTCAACCCAGATCAGGCACCCGTGTGCAGAAAAAAAGATGGAAAGATTTCTGCAGTCAAAAGAAAGAGAGGCAGAACTGAAAGGACAGAGAGCCAAGACTGGGCCAAAGCAGCTGCCATCAGCGCCACTCGCTCCAGAGGAGCGTGAGGGTTAGCAGTACTTGGGCCACGCGTCTCAGGGGAAGATCTTGGAAGGGCTGACGTCTGAGCGGTAGGCCTCCATCTGCTTGTCCACTGCCTGCCTACCAGCGAGATCCTTCCTATTGCTTGACTTAGGGCCTCTCGCACCAGCTTCAGGAAAAGAGAAGAGCATGAGCTTGTGAGAAGCAAACGCCTCGGGGACGCCGGAACCTTCTGACCGCTCGGTGCAGGGTGGGGTGGGGTTACCAGCGTGAGAGAGAAGATCAGATCAGGAGAGAGGGTGAGAAGTTAGAGCAGAAAGTGGCAGAGAGTGTGCTGTCGTGGGCAGAGGGTCAGGTCAGAAGCAGGCATGTTATGTTAGACCCTCAGTCCCTGTAATACTGCCTGGACCTTACAAATTGTGAGTTAACATAAGTGGACATCTTAAATGAAACACAATATTTGTATGGTAATAAATCCTCAGTGAAGCGCTGAGTAACTTTTTAAAACATTTACATTTAACATTTTTTTTTGTTTGTGATGGTTGTGATGGTTGCTCTTTAGTAATGAATGCAGCTCCTCTTCTTCCAAAACATTTGACAGTAAATTTATCATTCCATATCTTCTTTTTTTAAAGAGAAAATTACATTCATTTCACGTCTTATTTGAGATTAAAAATGCATGAAGGTGAATGCAGTGAGGGAGGCCATTTATGACACTCATAACTCCTGTTCCCCCACCCCTACATGATACTCACTGCATTGGTGGATTTCGAGAGGTCACTGTGATCTTTTTCAGCACCGCATACACAACGATCAACAGTGTAACTGCAACCAGGCATAAATCAGATACACTTCAGTGACTTGGGAACTTATTTGCTGATACCATCTACCACCCAATAACTCATCACATTCCCCGTTTTTCTGCCGTCTGACACAGGGGGCATGAATGCATCTCGCTACAACCTGTGGAATAGGGTCCCAACTCCAGACCATCTGCATGTTTGAAGCAGAAAACATCTGCATGTGCACCTGTAGCATGGATCTAGTAGGCTGGGAGTATATGAGTCACCATGGGTGCCGTGTTCTGCATCCGGCACCTTTGGCACATTTGGTCTCCATATTTAATGGAAGGCAATTGTACATGTGTGAACGCTGTAAAAATGTCTGCAGCCTCACTTAGGCCATGGGCACTGCCAGTGGTCTGCTGGGATCCTCTTCTTGTATAATACGGCAGTAAAATATGGAGCTGCATAATTGGATTAAGCACATCATTTTTGGTGTGCGCTTCTTGCCAAATCCACCGCCTCTAAATTTAGAAAAGACAGAATTTTAACCCTGGAAAGCCAATATGTCTCACTTATGGCCTCATCAGTAAGGAGATCCAGAGGACCTAAATTAGCACGTAGAGCAGCAGGCGGTGAGTGGCAGAGCACACGTCCGACCGAACGGCAGGGCCACCGTCAGCCTCCGCCCTGCTTCAGACCACCTGCTGCTACAGACCACCTGCTGCCTGCTGCTCTTACTGACCCGCTGCTTCAAGACTTCAATCGCGCCCTCACTAAACATAACAATGTGGACACAGCCGAAGCGACCTCCTCCCACGCCGCCAACGTTTTAAGTGGCCGTGTGTGTTTTGCGTCACACGAAACACAGAAGGCAGGGCCGCGCGTGCTACTGTATAAAATTAGCATGAATCAAACTAAATGGGCAGACATTTAGGCGCTGCGGTGACATTTTGAGGGGAGCGGCGAGGCACAAGTGAGATGCACCTAAACGCTTGTTTTAACGAAGAACTTAACGAGAAGGCAAAACCTGAGAGCAAAACGGAACATAAATATAAAGAAAGAGAGAAAAGGGAATACAAAGTAGTCCTCGAGTCCCTAAGGCTTGCTAGACGTACTCTGAGGAGAATCAGTCCGTGTGAAGCAAAGACCAGAGGCACCTGTGGGCTTAGAGAAAGACGTTATAACAAGGTGCAGGTACATGCAGTGATCAGTAAGTGGGTGATTGTGAACGTGCAAGTAGAGGAGTGTGGAGGTTGGTAGAGGGGCTGGGGACCGACTTCTCAGAGGTGTGTGTTCAGCTGGGAAACGGGGACTGGTGTGTCTTTGGCTGAGTATGGGACAGAACTTTACATCTGCATTTATTCATGGCAAAGTCTGATGGGTTACTTGCATCTGATCTCTGGAACACTGAGCTAACCAAATTAGAATTTGAGAGTCACAATTCTAAGCACACCTTCTGAGGGTGCATGATATGTATGCAATACAGTATGTTCAGCGCTCATTTTCAATAACACACATGAGATTAACACATGAGCTATCACACATGAGATTATCAGGAAATGCTTCGTTTTTTATGACTTTACGATGGAATTAGTGTTGTGATGTCTTTAGGGAATAAAGCCAGATTTATTTCCATCAAATCTTGAGTAACAAAGTTTTTTTTTTCTGTTGGTTTTGGTTTTTGGTCATTTGTACTGCTTCAGTGACTTCCAAATGCCGAGATATTCACCCACAACTTCCAAATGCCGAGATATTCACCCATTCTAGCAGCATGCGACACATCACATATTACTCACATCAGTTATCAAGCTCATATCATGGACCAAGATCACGCCCAGCATGCAGTTACACCTACATATCATCACAGAAGGTTGCTGCTTCACCACCCTTTAACCCCGCCCCCAACCCCCAACCCCTTTAGGTACAGCTTCAGGCATTGCCTTGTAGAAATAATAAGGTCCAATTGACTTGAATCTGGCCTCCTTTAACATGAAGCCCATTTGTACTGCCCTGAATATAGCTTTAGAAATTCATCTTCTTTAGAAAGTAAACTGACAGACACACCTAAGTTGTAAAATCAAAAGACACATTATGTGCAGATTCAGTTAAGGTCCTGAAGATTGCTGAGCTATGCAGAGGAACACAGAAGAGCCTCCAGTAATAAGCTGCCATGCTCTTAAATGAACTGTCTTAATCCACTTGACCCTGTGATATGATGGGAGACCTCTCTATTGATTTGAGTCCAGTTCATGAGGGAAATAAATGTGCTGCTATTATCCATCTTTAGGATTAGCAATTGATTACTTCAGCCAGCGCCTGTACTGGGTTGATGCAGAACTCTCCGTCATAGGAAGTGTGCGTTTCGACGGTTCTGATCCACTGCTGGTGCTTGATGGCAAACACGGTAAGATCAACAGTCAAATGAAAACGAATTTTTGTGTCTCATCGTCCATCCAGTGACGCACTGCAAAAGCGGCACTATGAAAGTTTAAACTGCACTACACATTTAATGTCATAATTCAGGTCTTTAGTCCTATGGGCATTCATACTGGTCATTTATCATTTCGTTTGGCATGCTTCTGGACAAAACATCATCCAGTTTTTCATATATCAGTTTTTCAATATTTCATATTGATGGAAGAGAATATAAAAGATTTGCAAAGACGTTTCTGAATTGAATTTTCTATTGTTTGTAAACAATATGCAGGAATATCGCAGCCATATAGGATAGACATCTTTGAGGACTTGATTTATGGAACTAGTCTGAAACATGAGGTGTTTAGGATACACAAGCATGGCAAGAAGTCTGCTGAGATTCTGGATCTGGGCATAGAAAAAGCTACAAATCTGATGATTGCCCATCGTTTCAAGCAGCAAGATGGTAAGAGAATTCCTTTTTTGCTTCTCTAATTACATTCTGCTCTGTGCCGCATGTGAAAAGACGGTAGTTTCTTTTTTTTTCCCATTGCTAATGTTTGAGATGTGAGTTCTGACCGTTTAAAATGAGCCTTGAGCTTTTCAAGAACCTGGAGTGCTCTTGAGATTCCAGCTCGTCCCCATTCACCAAGTTTCTGAGGAGCAAACATTCTCCAAAGAGGCCGAAGGTCATGCTGATTCAAATCGTGTCTCCGACCGCAGTACGCCAACACGTCTTGACATGCCCAGGCCAAAAATGACATTCGACATTCAACTGACCATCGTTACCTATTCTGTAGATTTATTTCAGATGTGTTTCAAAGGTTTCTCCTCTGATATGTGGTAAAAAAAAAAAAAAACCTGCCTCTGCGTGTCTTTGATTGTAAATCAGTATGCATTGTTGGTGTCTATGCTTTTCTCTTCATACCGCATTCAGTTTTTGAACATATAGAAGAAATTAAATATTTCTGTAGCAATTGTGCTTTTGCAATGCAAAAACTTTTCACCTTATCATGTCTTTGTGATTAATTTTTGAATCACCAGAAGAAAGAAAGGCTGACTCATAGCTCAGAGAGGGTTCCTTTGCCTACACACCACTGCAGTGCTGATGTCTGCCCCAGTGATTAAAATACCTGCATTTCAATATTTTCAATACTGTTACGTCTAGCCTTGATCAGAAACCATAATCCATGGACAAAGACCCTGGTTTTTCTTTGTTCTATGGGTATTGTTAATGGCCTCAGAGCCACAGAGAGAGCTTTCGCTGGTCTGGATATTAGATTCCAAGACAGCTGGGCCCCTCCCCACTGACTCATTAAAGCCGCAACTCTGGTCTAAAGAAGGATCTTGCACTGCTAGCAAAAGTGAGGAAGCTGAGATTCGGTGCCTTCAGCAAAACATACATGGTGTTCTTTTGCCATTCTTGGCTCTTTGGCAAGTTACTGTGGCAAGTTAAAACATGCTGATGTTATGTTGAAACCCTGAGCAACCTTGACCCACATGTCTATGTTGGGTTCGCACACTTTTGAGAAACCTCAAAGCATTGGGCTTGAGATGCATTACCAGAGTGTGCATCTGGTGTGTCTGCTGGGCTTTATTGGCAACTTATGGTTTATTGCTGGATCACCAGGAAACCCAGTTAAATATAAAATAAGTTCAAACAAACATAAGGATTTTTTCAGCCTTTACAAACAAAATGTGTAATCTTACAACTGAAATATGTTTTTCACACCACTGGAATTTCCCTCAGTACACTGCATAGATGATTGGGTGACTTGACAAAGAAATGTATTCAATTAAACCGTTTCTGGTTCATTACAGTACTTGTATTTTAAAAGACATCTCCACTGTCTTTATCATACGTTTAAGATAAACAGCTCCCTACCAATGTGCCCCATAATCCATTTCATCTTTATCATCCACTAAGTACTTGTATTTCCAGCATTTGGCTAATGCCCTTAGCAGAACAACTTAAAGATTTATCAGTATGACCGTACGTGTGCTCTGGGGACTGACAGGGTCTACCAGCTGAGATAAAGGAACGTTCTTCTGTCTTAACAAAGGTGTTAAATTAATTAATTTTTTTTTTTTTTTACTGTTTCATCAGTGGCCAACCCATGTCTGAAGGTAACCTGCGACTTCCTCTGCCTGCTCAACCCCAGTGGAGCCAGTTGTTCCTGTCCTGAAGGCAAGGCACTGGTGAATGGCTCGTGTACGGACCCCAGCATATCAGGTCAGCCACATCAAAAGAGAATATTCAGAGCGAGCTATTTTCTCAATTTGTCTTCGTGCAAGCTCTGCTGAAAAAGCGCAGGGAAACTCTCCCTTAAGTGGTCTCGGGTTGCTTTGTAAAACCGAAAAAAATGTTCGGATGCGTTTTTTTTCCTCTCCATGGAACCTCCTACCCCAGAGCAAAAGACAAAAAAAAAAAAAAAAAGACATAAGTCAGCTGCCTCGGGACGTGTGGGGCACGGCGCTCTGCTTTACCGGGTTTTGCTCCGTTGTCTTCAAGGTGAGCTGTGCCGACCCCCTTGCGAGAACGGAGGGCGCTGTGTAGCCAATGAGAAAGGCGACTGGCGGTGTTACTGCTGGCCCGATTTCTCTGGAGAGCGCTGTGAAGTCAACCACTGCACAGACTACTGCTTAAATGGAGGCACCTGCACGGGGTCTCCTCTTGGTAAGCAGAACACTTTGGATTGGCTTATTAGGATTCTGCTTCGCCTTCGTTCAAAGATCTCTGCACCGGTTCCCCTCGGGCTGCTCCGTCTATTTGAGTATTACTTTCACCTCAAATGTATGCCAGGCATGTTCATAGGTGGCTAGTTTATTTGACTGACAGGTCTGTTTTCCCTTGAATAGTCATAAACATTCAGGACTTTACATTCAGGGATTTTCAGCCATCCAACGCTCTGCCACCCTTTACTGCAGTATTCAGACATTATGTACAATAACATCAAAGTTTCTAAGAATGACTTTATGAGCAGGCTGTCTAAAAAAGTGGAAGAAAATTGGTGCTGTAGTCTGGGCTATCCATGATGGCTATTACATGGGAATGTTTTCTCAAGGTTGTATACACAATTTCTTTTGGGCCCTCAGTCGAAGATTAGTGAAGAATGAGAGGTCTTTGTCTTTTAGAGAGATTAATGAGAGGTCTTTGGCTGATTTTGTCATTAGCAATATTGTTTCTACAGGTGAGACAATGTTTTTGCTTGTGCCTGAACTAAAATAGTTTTTTCATATGTTCAGTCACATGCTACATTTAGCAAACAAGAATGCAATTATCCCTGTATCCCTCAGTCAGTTATATTTAATGTACTTTGCATGTCACTTGTCTAATAGCTTACTGCTTGATGAATTTTTAGCATTATAGACATTTGAATGTTAAATATGCACAAACATACGCAGGTTGAGAACTGACCACAGGAGAATGACTGGTCAGTCACAAGTATAAGTGCTTCAGTAATTTCCTCAGTAATACTGGTGACATATAGCCTGCGCAGAGACATGTGAATTACATTTATAAAATTGCCTGTCTTTATCTATCTTTTTTCTTTTGTCTGAATTGTTTAATTTAATTGTATGCCCTTTCTTTTATATTTTATTACTTTGTTATCTTCAATTATTTTTCTATTTATACAAAGTACATTTCGCTTTATTTTAATAAATTATTTATGTGTGAGGGGGATTCAGAAACTTCCTGAGGTGATGTATCTCTTGATACATGATGTATTTACTCCTATGTCCATGTGAAGCAAACCGACAGCCCATTGAGACTGTGTTCTTTGGATAACTGCTTACAAGCCACGTGTGATGACAAACTGCGTGTGGAATGATTATAAGGCCCCTAACGTGCTTGTGTGAGGGAATGACCAGACTCACTTTCTCTTAGGGAGACCCACCTGCCGCTGCGCCATGGGCTTCACTGGGCCCAACTGTGAGCGGCGGGTCTGTGATAATTACTGTCTGAATGGAGGGACGTGTGATGTCAGCCAGGGGAACCAGCCCGTGTGCAGATGTTTGGCGGAGTACACGGGCGATCGCTGCCTCTACCGTACGTGTGAGAGTTGGGCCACATTAGAGTTTCTCTGCTTCACCCACACTGCCTCTGCAAGACCTGTTATGGGACACCGTTTTATTTATTTGTTTGTATCTGATGGACAAGCTCGTGAGTCTTTTCTGTGTTGTCACAGTTTTGTGAAGACATACTCACTGGACTAACCACACTCAGGGTGCAGATGGTATTTTTCAGAAACACACACAAAAAAAAAAAAAAACACAAACTGCTTATGTATTAATGGTATAATCTTAAAAGGCATCTGTTAGCTGTCCTTTTCCTTGAGTGTCCGGTTTAATATTCAACCCAGTCCCTATTTTGAATTTATAAAATTGCAAGTATCTTTTCCTTCTTTGAAGCAGACAACAGCAACAGTGTAGAAAAAAAGAAGAAATAATATTTGAACAGAAAGGGCAGTTTGCTGTAAAGAAAGCATTTACACAGCTTCTGCCCACAGAGGATTCTAAATGCCACTGAAACAACCTTGAGGTGTTTCTGAACTCTACTGATAAGACATTTCCTCTCATATAGTAATTGTTATTGTAATTTGTACGAAAACAATTTTATCTGACACCCATTACTGCATTCCCACTGTTGCGCACCCAAGGGGTGATAGTTTCATCTGAGTACTAGATATTCGATGCGGATAATTAAGTCTCATTAAAGCTCTGTAAAATTCCAATTAAACTGGCAGATGATATTGAAGGAATTTGCTTTTAGGAATCCTAATTACACTCACAAGTGATTGTTCTGTATATTTTTTCCCGTGACAGACATCTGTCACCATTACTGTGTAAACTCCAAAGCCTGCACACTGTCGAGCTCGGGTCACGTGGAGTGCGTGTGTCCGGCTCGATTCGAGGGGATCAAATGCGACATTGACAAGTGCCTACGATGCCATGGGGCGCCGTGTATTATCGATGCGGAGACGGGAGACGTGGCGTGCAAGTAGGCATCGGAACCAGCAACACCAGCAAAGGAGACAAAAAAACTCCTTTTTAGAGTTGTTTAAGAGTAAAAACACTACATGGTTGTCAATAATCCACATGGTATTAGTTTTATGAACTCTAGAAAAGTAGCCCATGCATCAAGTCTACCTTTAACTTACTTTAACTCCACTGACACTTTGACCACGCTTGTGACATTGGGAAGACCACAAAGTCATGATTTTTGTCTCGTGCGTCATTCGCATTGGATTTTGATTGATATTGAAATGCTGATACGTTGTTTCACTGTCACTTGGACTCAGACTGTACTCCCTGTATGTCTTGCAGCTGTACCAGTGGTCGAGTCGCATCCAGCTGTCAGCTTTGCGATGGCTACTGCTACAATGGAGGCACCTGTCATCTGGACCCGGACACCAACCTGCCCTTCTGCCAGTGAGTAATGACTAAACAACAATCTTTTTGTCCGTGTCCAAATTCTACCAATTAGACACACACACGGCCCAGTACCTCGGAGAGCCTTGTGAAGTGCTCCACAGACGCAAGAAATCAGACAGACGCATTTCTCATTACTGGGAAGCAGAATAACTCAGCGTGATGGTCGAGTTTAAGAAACTGCTTTAATGCTCATTTTCTACCCAAAATGTTTGCAATCAATCCAATGACACCGTGAATGCTCATGACCCTTAAATCAAGAATCACATGCACTTCCATAAAGTCACAGTTCTGAAATTTGCTGACCTGTGACATAATGTATGACTTTTAACAACATGCAGTCATCTGTCTTAGCCAGTACATCAGATACTGTAAATGGCCAGTCCGTGACGAGGTACAAGGGTCCCTGTAGGCCTGGTGGTTAACAAGAATTAAATTAAGTTACAGTCAGTTCCATTCAGACACCAAGCTGAAACAGAATGTTTATATTCATGGCGAAAAGCTTTGTCATTTTATCAAATAGTCTTTGAGGTTTAAATGACATTTATGACTATGCTTGACATCACAGAAGATAAAATCAATTTCTATGCAAATGATCTTTCTGGGAGGGTAAAAGATCCCAATAATGTAGGATTTATTCACTGGCACTCCCAGGCCCAAAACTGTGCACAGATTTATGGTCCTGTGTGGAGAAATCAAAATGGTTGACATTAAATACTATCAGTGTAAATGAATTTGTAATCCTTATCAAAAGTTCCATTTTAAGCAATGAACCAAACAATGTATTCTCCAGGTCTGTATTAATGTTACAAGCCCTGTGTAATGGACAGCACCTAAGGAGAGAAACCTCTTAAAGACGAAACGCTAACCCATTTAGTACTCTTTAATATCCTAAACTTTAATGAATCCTCTTGACATCATGCTGTTCCTACTTCTTAACATACATGATTTCTTTTACTTTTGCTTTCTGCCTATCTTGTTTTTTCGCTTTTTAGCAAACCATGTTTCATAGCAATGCTGGACTAAATAAGATGTTGCAAATATTTGCATCATTAAATTGGATGTACCGTTAGGGTGGGGTTCTGCATGCATCTGAAATCAGAGGGAAAATGTTCTTTTGTACTTTTCATAGTTAATTAGATGTTAGGATTGTTTTAACCAGGTACAAGTGCATCTCAATAAATTAGAATATCATCAAAAAGCCAATTTATTTCAGTAATTCATTACAAAAAAAATAATTTATCCATTATAAACAGAGTGATTCTTTTCAAGTGTTTATTTCTGTTAATGTACAGCTCTCAATACTTGGCTCGGGAATCACTGCATCAATGTGGCGTGGCATGGAGGCGATCTGCCTGTGGCATTGCTGGGGTGTCACAGAAGCCCAGGTTGCTTTGATAGGAGGCTTCAGCTCATCTGCATTGCTGGTTTTGGTGTCTGTCATCTTCCTCTTGACAATACCTCAGATTCTCTATGGGGTTTAGGTCAGGCGAGTTTGCTGACCAATCAAGCACAGAGATACTGTGGTTATTAAACCAGGTATTGGAACTTTTGGCAGTGTGGACAGGTGCCAAGTCCTGCTGGAAAAATGAAATTTCCATCTCCAAAAAGCTTGTTGGCAGAGGGAACCATGAAGTGCTGTAAAATTTCCTGGTAGACGGCTGCGCTGACTTTGGTCTTCATATAACACAATGGACCTGCACCAGCAGATGACATGGCTCCCCCAAACCATCACCGATTGTGGAAACTTCAAACTAGACCTCAAGCAGGTTGGGTTGTGTGCATCTCCACTCTTCCTCCAGACTCTGAGACCTTGATTTACTTTAATCTGAAAACAACCTTGGACCACTGAGCAACAATCCAGTTCTTTTTCTCCTTGGCCCAGGTAAGACACTTCTGGCGTTGTCTCTTGGTCATAAGTGTGTAACCTGTCCAAGCTGGACGGACTACTTTAACCCCGACTACGCCACCTAGGAGGAAGAGAGCCCTAGGAACTCTTAATAAAATAGTTGTATTTCACCCACAGGTTCCAGATCAGGTGGTGAGCAATCAAAACACTAAAGGATATATTCCACAAATTTATTACAATATAGCATAAAACACAATTGGATCTGCCCTCACAGAAGATGCCGCCAGACAACCTACCAAAAATAAAACCCACCAAAGTAAAACCCACACAGCAAACTAAAATAACCAAAAAGTACACAAACACGTTGCCACTAAAATATAATCCACCACAAATCACACACGGAGTCTACCGGCAACCACCGGAGGGGACGGTCCACACAACACTATACGGAATTAAAATAATAGGATGATAAAAGTCCAGGGGAGGAGTCGATGAGGAGTCCACCACCAATCCAATTGGTCCCGCGTCACCGTTTCGGCCACGTCGCGCTGAAACACAGGAGAACTGGAGCAGTACTCGATCGCAAAAACCACAGCCCACAAGAGCTGTGGAAGCAGTAAATCTCTAATCGCGGCTTTAATTCGCAGCAACTATACTCACGCTTTGCCCGGGAGCAAGCAACGCCTACTCCCAGTGAAGCGGTACACAGCGCAGGTAGAACTCACTCCGGCAGTCTCAACCAGCGGCATCACCCACGGACTCCTCGCTCAGGCGATGTCACTATGGCGTAACCTGATGCCCGCTGTCTGCCGTTCCACAGTCAAACCGACGTGTGTTAGTAATCACTCTTGTCGCGGTTTTTCCAGTTAAAGCAACCCCGGGCGAAACTGCTCCATGTCCTTTAAAAAGCGCGCTCCTCCATTTTATCTTCTGTCCCCATTTATAGGGACAACGTCCAGACTCCTCCCCTCCTAACAGTCCACACCAGGTAACAATCCAATCAATTACAACCAGAATTGCACTGATTAAAACATTGTCACTCCTCACAAGTGGCTTGACCCAAGGAATGCGACAGTTGTAGCCCACGTCCTGGATGTGTGTGTGTGTGTGTGTGTGTGTGTGTGTGTGTGTGTGTGATGGCTCTTGAAGCACTGACTCCAGCAGCGGTCCACTCCTTATGAATCTCCACCAAGGTTTTGAATGGCCTTTTCTTGACGATCATGTCAAGGCTGCGGTTATCCCAGCTGCTTGTGCACCTTTTTTTTCTACTACACTTTTTCATTCCACTCAATTTTTCATTAATATGCTTGGATACAGCACTTGTGTAGCCTACTGAACCAGACTAAGTGGCCATTTTAAATTCTTAGGCCTTTGCAGGTGTTTTGTGTTAATTGTTCACATTTTCTGAGACAGTGACTTTTGGGTTTTCATTGGGTGTGTGTGTGTGTGTGTGTGTGTGTGTGTGTGTGTGTGTGTGTTCACTTTTTGTATCGACTTACTGATGATATTCTAATGTATTGAGATGCACATGTATTTGGGCATTGACAGGATTATTTTTCCCCCAGGTTTATCTTTTGACTCTATAGTTTCAGAATGACACATATTGCGTTGCTGAGCACTATGTTCTAATGAACACTGTTGAAGATTGCCTTTACTGCAACCTAGAAATTATTTTCAGACTTCATCACAGACACGGCTATTGAAATGACCCAAGCTCCAAGCACAATAGCAAGCCGACAGCACCTAATTCTGCCCTTTGGTGAAACATGTACTTAATATTCACACTTTAGCTTGATGGGAACCGCAGCTCGTGCCACAGGTGTGTGACTCATCTCTGGGTTATTCTCCTCACGCCGGTGCAATTTCTTGCAGCTGCACAGCTGGTTTCAAGAACCAGCGATGTGATGAGCTGGCCAACCCCTGTGACTACTACTGTCAGAATGAAGGGATATGCACCATAACCTCCCTTAACAAACCTCGCTGCAAGTAGGTCCCGCATCAGCACCCGCCCCATACTGGCCAAAGATCTCATCTCCACCCTGCTCCATCCTCCAGACGCCCCACACCTGAACGCTCCATCTGCCAGACGCCCCACACCTGGACACGGAGGCGTCTTCCTGGCTTGGTCGTGCTCCCCCATGTCCATCCCACTGTAGAGGCTTCATGGCTAGATGTGCATATTTGGTTGAAACGATGCTGTGCTTTTATAGCATTATGATTTATTACGTAATACATTGTACAGATGTATAATATAATAATTAATTAAACCTTATTTCCTCTGTGCTTTGCATGTGTTCATTCATTCATTTCATTTTCATTACATGCGAGCACTTTAGGACTGGTGTAAAGAAAACTGTAACACGATTCCCACTGTGTTGTTGGTAGAATTTGTGATTTCTCTCCACTTAATGTGATCGTGCTCTATTATCATCAGATGTGTTAACGACGGCCATCAACCATCTGGTTAGCCACGTACATGCCTCCAAGTCAACATTCTTCATTTCCAAACGAGACGGCTCCTCTTGCAGCTTTGCTGTTCGACAACGAGCGAACATGTTCATTTCGCATCATGTGAATTCATCTCCTCTAATGTTCACATCTCCTGTAACGTGCCCGGAATGCGCTGTCTGTTCGCTGCTTAATCCTCCGTGTTCCAGCTGAGCCGATTAGGGTTCGCGATGGTCGTCTGATCGGGCCCCGGGCTCATGGGTGTTATTTTCCCAGGTGCTCAGCCAACTGGTCGGGGACGCAGTGCGAGAGGCCCGCCCCGAAGAGCAGCCGCTCTGACAACACGGCGGGAGGTGAGCTCCGGGGTCTCCCCTCATCACCACTTACACGCCGACCCCGGCCAAACCGCACGCTTGATCTTCGCTCGCACGGTGAACGTAGCACAGGCTTCAGGCAACATGCAAAGCTGGTTTGGGAGGGAAGAGTTTTAGCATTGTGCCCTGTTTGCTGAAAGCTTTTTTTTTTCCTGGCGTTCCTTAGCCGTCGTTTACAGTCTTGGGTCAGTGCATCTGCTGTTTTCATTTAGGTTTGAATTTGTTTTAATGTGGTGCGAGCAGCGTTTGTCAGTGTATTACATCAGATCATGGTGTGAACATTTTCAAGGAAAGTGTTAACTTATGTTTATGTAAAAAAAAAAAACAAACATTCTGTTACAAGATCACACATTGACTTTGAATGGAATCTTTGCAATAAGCATACATTTGCATACAGTGTAAGCAAAGCAGACGTGTTGTTTTTCGAGAATGTATCGGTCCCTCCGTGGCATGATCACACTGACTTAAATCCTGCTTTTTCGTTCCTGCTCTCCACAGGGAGTATAGCCATCATCGTGCCACTGGTCCTGCTGGTCATTCTGATAACCACGGTGGTGGCCGGAGTCTTCATCTGCAGGAGACGTCAGAGGTAATACGGGAACACGGAGGATGTCTGAGAGTTTGAGCGCACTGCAGGCTTTACAGCTCCATCATGGGCAAAAAACATTAGTTTAAAATCCAATAGCTGTATCCTGAAGTGCTTTCAGGTTCACCACATCATAAATATTTACAGTTGGTAGCAACTGGTCTTTTTCCAGTATCTCATAGCAGACATACCACAATCCGAATAGATGCAACGTTTGGAAATGCTAATTGCTGTAAGATACTGATGATAAAATGTATAACGGTAACGTTACAGCCTGCAAGTGTATTTTGCAAGAAAATACCATATTATACCAAAATAAAGCGGAACACCATCAACACTGAATGTCAATTTTAACAAAAGTCCTTGAAGTAAACAAATTTGAATTGCGATTGCAATATGGAGAAGCTAACACGGTCACACAGACCATCCAGGAAGTGCTGCTGAAAATTACAGATGAACATGATCGTGTTGGAGGATGAGGCGTTAATGTCAGCGTAGCGCGAACACAACACTCGAATGAGGGAAAGGGTCCAGTAGAAAACATTTTGGACAGCTATTTAGGCCAAACGCTTACCAGGAGTGTGGGCTGTCTGCCTCTGATATAATTTGAAAATGCCCTTATGGTCCCAGGGGCAAACGAGTACAACGACAGCCCATGACCAACGGCGGCATCAACGTGGAGATCGGAAACCCGTCCTACAACATGTACGAGGTGGACCACGACAACCACGCGGATGCCGGAAGCCTCCTCAAGCCAAATTTCACGCTGGATCCACACAAGGTTCGTGTGTGAGGTGATCGTAGATGTATTATTGTGGTGGCTGAAATGACGAACTCTGAAGGTGCAGATGTCTCAGTTAAGCGTAGGTAAACATCTTACAACAGTGTGGGTATTCACCGCAGAGGAGGAGAGTGTTTATGAAAACGTCAGTCTTGACGCAGAAGCCATCTCCAGCACGTTTTGCATACTTTCATTGAGTGTTAAACTAATACGCATGACTTCAAGTACATTTTTTAAATCTTTACTGATCAAGGCTCCTTTTTCCTAGATGAGCTTCAAAGTAACGTGATTATTTCTACCAACTTGGGAATGTGCTGACAAAACTTTTATTAGCGCTGCTGTGTTGACGAAAAAACACTCACTGCTCCACTGACCTCGTCTTCCTCTGATAACGTGTTGTTCTCCATATACTTTCTGGAGTAACTTATACATACGATATGAGGAGCTTGGGTTGTGGTCTTAGGACAGGCTGCATGTTTGGACAACTTTGAAGACAGTGTGAGTGTGTGTTTTCTAGGGGTGGTGTGTAAAATCCAGTGACCCTGGCACTCTGAACATACACTCTGTCCCTAAAGAAGTTATACCAGGACAGGTGAGGTCCACCGAGTCAAGGATGTGAACCGTTGCATGAATGATGCGTCTTCCGCCGTCACGAGTGCTAGATCATGCATGCGGCTTGTGATTGCCACATCTTTCAACATCGCTCTTTACCTCTACTTATAAAACACAAGAAAATATCCAGATTCATTTTCAGTCACTGTGTATAAATAACACAACATGAGTGTATCTTTTTAGAACACAATCAGATGTGTTCATCAAGCTCTTTCCCTACAGCCTATGAACTACTCCAACCCGATGTATGCCAAGATATACATTGATGGACAGACCTGTCGGAAGCCCGTCATCAGCATCGATGAAAGGAGAGAGCTACTCCCAAAGAAACTAGAAGGGACGATTCGAGAAACCGCCGCATAGCCTGACTTTCCTCTTTCTACACTTTTCTCTTTTCTTTTTTTAATTTTTACGTCAATGTACAAAATGTATAAAACACATGGAGAAAAAGAATTTTCTATTTCTTATCAGGACCTGCTAACTCTGTTAGGTTTGCTTCTGTCTGGCAGCAGCGTTACCTCTCTGTGTCTGTGCTACACACTCCACACGTCACTCTCTGGTCTAGTCCACCCTTCTGTTTCTGCGCTCTTGTTTTCCTTATACATACATATACCGCACTGCACTATATTCAAAGCTGCTGATTTGGGAATTACTATCCATAACAAAATTATTACGGTAGCAAATGTTTATATTATATATATATATATATATATATATATATATATATATTACACACGCACAAACCTTTTTTCCTCCTATAACTACATATTTATGTATTTGCATTATTATGTTGGCTTATTGGCTCATTGCCTTTTTTTATCCTGTTGTTTACTCCATGTCCCTTGAGTAAGACTTTCCTACTTCATTTCCTATCAATATTCGACTCGTTTGTAGTTAAAGGATGCGTTACAAATGTATCTTTTCTTTGTGTCGGTTCTAGAGAGAGTGTTTGCTTCTCTGTTTGATACACGTTTTGTCCATCTTTGTCTCTACAGAGGGCTACTGATATCCATTGCATTAGACCTTAATTCATGACTTCTGGTCTTTGGTTATATATTGTGTGCTTAAAATAACAAACTGCCCTGTTATATTTGTCCCTTTTGTTTTGAGTGATATTGCTTTCTATCACTGAAGATAATGCTGCAAATATGTAATGCTGTCTGGTCATCCAACTCAACCACATGACATGTAGGAGGAGTCCAGGACTTATTGGGAAGTTTGAGAGAATACATCCCTATCTATCTTTGACAACACCTTTTTACAAGGTGAATTTAGCCTTGTGGTAACAAACAGCTATCCATCTGGTGTACTTAATTAAAAGTTGTCTAATACGTGAAGGACACTTGGAGTAATTCATCTTGTTTGAAGTCTTGCTTGTCAAAAGGCAACTAAAACTCACCAAAACTGGTTGTTACTGATCCACGTTAGTGACGGCTGAATTAAGTTACTAATGGGCGGCTCTCGTCATACAGGATGTGACAGAGGATTCAATCGAACTTTATTGGTATGGAAAGTTTACAGTACTATGAATGAAATGCTTTTGTCTGTTACTTTAAGAAAGGGATGTTAATAAGATACAGTACAACAGATTTTATAATTTTGTATTTGATTTATATGTTAGTCAGCTGCTCGTATTTTGGAAAAAATGTATTAAATGTAAGTACTTTTTATATAAAAAATAAATCAATATAAAATAAAGGCATTTTATTTCCATTTCAACTCTGTGGGTGGTGATTTGTGTGCGAGTTGAGCAATGTATTTTCTCTTGTACAATAAGCACCACATGCACAATGCATGAAGCATGGCGGTAGCGGCAGAGGTGAGCTAGTGCGTCTAAGACTGCGGCAGGAAGGAGCCGCGAGACAGGATGCAGGAGCGAGGATGCATTTTAATAAAAGCGACGAAAGCCAACAAACAAACATGGGAGCTAACAAGACCCAACTAAACAAGCACACACCAAGAGGATTGAGGAAAGCCAGCCAAACCAAGAAATGGGAACAGAAGATTAACCAAAGAACCTGACACAGACAATACACACTAAGAGATGACAGAAATGTGGAGCATGAGGGGAGAAAAATGGGAGGGGCCCAGCAGCAAAACAAACCCAAAGCACATGGCAAAGAAACCAAACGACACAAAGCAGATAAAGATGGTGCCATGGGAACCACAACGCTAGAGGCGCAACCATGACAGAACGTAATGCAGTTTGTTATTTTAAAGAAAATGTCATGGCTTCTGTCTCCTGTCCACATGACCACATTTTAAGCTGTAGGAGCGTTCACTTTCGGGTGTTGGAAAACACTATATTTCTGTCTTCGACACAATTGTTTATTGTGTTTATTATAATGCACCTTTTTAAGGCTCCCTGCAGTACAGCTGTGAGCTGTAACGTCTGTTTCTCCGAGCCTAAGATTACACTTGCCAAGTACGGTAAAGTCTTGCTGAGGGCAGTGTGAGTGCAGCCCTGGTGGGCATGACTCATCTTTAAAAAGCATGTTTACATCAGGTAAATGTACGTGGGAACCAGCCCTCATCTTTTACAAACATTTCAACGAAACTCCAAGAGTAGTGACATGTCAGCACTCTGATGTACATTTATAGTGAATAAAAGCCAAGGCAGCAGGCTGTTGCATTGCTGCAAACAACACAATAATACAGTTAGGATCAGGACGAGGTAGCGTGAATGATCATGGCAGGAGATGCTGTTCTTAATAAACACCGTCAGTGCCCAGGGCCACCGTTTAGAAAGCCTGAAATTGAGTGCAGGGATTGTTGGTGTCCGTAAATCAACCATTTAAAAATAAAGTCTCGATTCTAAATCTGAATTCCTGCTCCCTGCGGCTTTGAACGTGCCAGCCTACGTGTGAAAATAAGTATGTTGAGTCATATGTTTTGAGGCCTGGCCTAGAATCATGTGGTCCCACAGTGCATCAGGAAGCCCCCTGTAATTCTACACTTCACAGGGAACTCTGGATGTTAAACAAGCTCCACTTTCATAGAAAAGGCACTTTTTACAAGTTGAATATTAGGAATATTATTTGTAATTGAATAAACTTGCCTATGCTCCAGTAAAAATTGGGATTCCTATAGAAGGTTGTAATGTTCCCATTAGATCATTTATATTCACTGGCTTGCCAAACTTGCTAACTTGATCTTATAACTGTTTGTCAAAGTGATGCATTGCCATTTGATCCATAACCAATACATGTTGGTGATGTCAAAGTAGGTTTTTCCCCCAGGATACCTAATGCATAATGATACAATCTTAAAAGAACAGTCCCTTATTACACTTCAGTATCAAGAATATGTAATGTATGCTACGTTCTACCTTTTCAGGTCAGTTCCTTTGTAAAATGGTTTTATGATTCCAAAAAAACAGCATCCATGTTCTTTAAGTGCCTCATTTGCACATACTACAAAAAGCAGTGACAGTGCATAATATTTCTGTCCTTTTTCCCTTACTGTGGATAACACATTAATCCTCATTTGAGGTGACATTATCTGGGTAAAAAATCCTGGCATGGATGGTTCTAATCCTGTTAATAAGATAACAAAGCCCATTCTAAGCAAGGCACGATTTCATACTAACCACAAAGCTTTGTGATTTTCAGTTTCCCATGGGTGTTGTTCAGGAACAAAGATGATTTTCTATTTCTTGTGCAGTTTACTGCACTTAACATGATGTCTTACATGTTTGTTCTGTCTGCATATTTCTCTGCGTTTAACTAGGCATGCTGCAGAAAGATTGTTCTTTAGAAGTTCATATTTAATTGCATTGTCTGATCACATCTCACAAATTCACTGAAAATGACAAAAAGATTGAATATCTTTTTCTGTTTTGATGTACAGTACATTTAAGTGTTCAATATAACATTTTAACTATAGATCACAGAATCACTCTAATGGCTGTTTTATTGAGTGGGTTAGTCAGGTGTTCTCTGGCACACATAAAAGGCATCTGTCTGCAATTTTTCCCACATTATGGGTCCATAGTTTTATTATCATATATCACCCCACAATTTTTATCTTTGGCAATATCATCTTCCCTAACCAATCTTGGCTTTGTTAGAGATAATTGTAATCTAACACACCAGTAACTCTCCAAATTGAAAATCAGTCATCTCCCTATCCTGTGAAAATCACCTGATACAGAAGTGAATGTGCTGAAAAAGAAAAATGATAGCAATCTACTTTGAAGCTTCTTTTTCATGGTAAAGGTTCAGAAATGATGACATCAAAGGAACCCATCACTGGTTTATTAATTGGGGTGGATGGTTTTATTCATCCTATGAAATTTGGAAATTCAGAGTTCGTCAGGACAATCGTTCTTGTGTGAATGTGTGCAAATACTGGAGAGAAATGAAAAATGAAAAACTATGTGGATATCACATTTCTACATCTCCAATTTGTATTTTGTGTGTTACAGGGAGGGGGAGGGTAGTTAGAACTGAAGGGATCACACAACCAGAAAGTAACATAACAGATGTTGATGTCTACATGTACCTTGGAAACTCACAGATGGAAACAAAGCAGCTATAGTCAAATAGCTACAGAGAGTGAGGCAGGTCCTGAGAAGTCAGCTGAGTGGAAAGATCAAGATCTGGGCTATCAGAACCTATGCTGCACCAGTGATCAGATACCTTGCTGGCATAGTAAACTGACCAAAAGAGGAGATAGAAGCCACTGACATCAAGACAAGAAAGCTCGCAACGCACAGAAGGTTTGATCCCAAATGCAGCACTCTGAGACCACACTGTACGTAAGAATGAGGGGGAGTGAAGAGACTTGAGTATCAGATCCACTATCCAGCATGAAGCTTCAAAGATCCAGGAGTCTACCAAGAACAAGGTTCCAAGTGATGAAGTGCTTAGTGTGTATCTCAGACATCAGAGACCTGAGGCGGATGGGAATGAGGAGAAGCAGGAACCATCATGGGAGGATAAACCCCTTCATGGTATGTACCACAGGCACATAATGGAAGTGACTGAGATGGGCAAATCCTACCAATAGCTGAAAAGGGCTGGATTGAAAGACTGTAGAGGCACTAATCACGGCAGCACAGGAACACACTCTACACGCAAGTTCAATAGATGCTGGAATCTACTGAACCAGGCAGAATTTCTAATGCAGGATGTTCAAACATGCCCCTGATACATCCAGCACAGAACAACAGGCTGCAAGACGCCCCCCCCCCCCCCCCCCCCCCCCCCCCCCGTCGCAGTATACCCATGACGTCACATGTCAACGCCCCGTCGCCGTATTCCCATGACGTCACATGCCCCGCCCCCCGGTCTTCTCACCTTTTTAACCCCTGACCCATTTTCATGCCTGTAGCTGCCATGGTCACCACCCATCTCCAACCTCCCATATACTAATGTGACACAAATAGGAAGTTAATATCCCACATTCCCACTTTATTTAGATTCCATATATACATACGTTGCCTGGTCTGATGAGTCTCGATTTCTGCTGCAACATTCGGATGGTAGGGTCAGAATTTGGCATCAACAACATGAAATGATGGACAGTTCAGGCTAGTGATGGTGGTGCAATGGTGTGGGGGATATTTTCCTGGCACACTTTGGGCCCATTAGTACCAATTGAGCATCATGTCAGCCTACCTGAGTATTGTTGCTGACCATGTCCATCCCTTTATGACCACAGTGTACCCATCTTCTGATGGCAACTTCCAGCAGTATAATGCGCCATGTCATAAAGCGCGAATCATCTCAGACTGGTTTCTTGAACACGACAATGAGTTCACTGTACTCGAATGGCCTCCACAGTCACCAGATCTCAATCCAATAGAGCACCTTTGGGATGTGGTGGAATGGGAGATTCGCATCATGGATGTGCAGCCGACAAATCTGTAGCAACTGCGTGATGCTATCATGTCAATATGGACCAGACTCTCTGAGAAACGTTTCCAGTATCTTGTTGAATCTATGCCACGAAGGATTAAGGCAGGTCTGAAGGCAAAAGGGGGTCCAACCCGAGACTAGCAAGGTGTACCTAACAAAGTGGCCAGCGAGTGTATAAAGTACTCTAAGATGTTTTTTCCCCGAAGTCTCTGTACTGTAAATCTTGAATTGAAGCAGCACAGTCTCGGCTTTAAAATGTCATAAAGTCCTCACTTCATAATACGTGTCTTCCTTCCACCGACGTTGCCCTTTCTGTTTTGAACAATTCATAATAATAAAATGTCATACATTTCCTAATTTGTAACACAGTCCATGTTAGATAAGAGCCAAATATTACATTATATTCTGTACTCTTGGAACTTGGAAACCCAAAAGGTTATGAAATAAAAACTACATCTTAAAACTTGCACAGCTGCTGAAATACCTCTGTCCAAAATGTGCTGATCCTCTAGAAACCTAGACTACCTCGCTGTGAGTTTTATAGATTTATCACTCCGTTATCATTTCGGATTGTAGATCAGTGTGTTAAAACATAAATGCTGCATTGTTGACTGTTCATATATATTTGATGTGCTTCAGAAAAACACTAATGACATCACATTTTCTACAGTAGCTCCCTTTTAGCACATTTTGCTAATATGCGCTCACCCCTGCAAAGGCATTAAAGTCTGAATAAAGAGAACAGACCCTACTGTAGTCGCACCGAGCCAGACTCTTCCAGGCCTACAGACAGACCAAACGTACTGTACATTTGTGAACACACCTGTATAATTGCATTTCAAATGAGCTTCAGGATTCCTGCTTCCTCTCAGACTCTGACAAATGATTTATTTGGGTAGCTGTAACCTGCACAAAGAAATGGGGTAAATTGGATTTCCTTTCCCATATCATATCCTCCCTCGAGCAGACAGTGATTAGGTCACTGTTTGGACTCTCATTTCCCCTTGGGTATGGTGCATTTCACAAGGTTTTGTGCTGGGATCATGGTTGAATTTGTGAACTTGGAAATCAGAGCACCTGTGGATAAGTCTGTTGTAGCCTTTCCACAATGCAGGAAGGCTTTAAGGAATCATGATGGAGGTGCGTGATTATGTTTCTCCAGAGGCCCAAATGCTCTCTTTGAAGACTTTGTGTCAAGGACACTGGAAATGTGTGTGATGCAATAGTTCTGCGCCACAAAAGCCTTCATCTTGCAATACTGTTCATTTTTTGTAGCCTAACTCTGAAAGATTATTTTGACACAATTTGAGCAGTATACCAATAAACAAATCTGTTAAACTAAATCGAAATCGAATAACTTCCTCTTCATCCTACAGACTTTTTTACACAGACTGTATTGTACACAGCCTGGCCCATTGTTATACTGAGCTGTTATGGTCAGAGCGGTTCTTGTGCATCTGAGTCTACATTACTAAACTGGATTTTACAAAGGAGTTTTTTTTCAATCCCATAAATCTTTAAATGCCCCTGTTTAAAATAGCTATGCCTTTGGCACAATGGAAAAGACAGAACATGAAACCAATTCCTGCTATTGCTGCACTAAAAAATCTTGGCGTAACTATGGAGTATGATGAGATTAGATTTGGATAGCAAATGCAAAAATATCTATTAAAGAGGTAAGAGAAATAACAACTGAAAAACAACCAATATACCATGAATGCAATTGTTGGCTTGTCACTTGCAAACAAATTAAACTTATAATTAAAATTGAATGTGTTGCTTAGAAATGGTGACAGAGGTATTAGGTAATTTAAAAGTGTCTTACATTTTGAGGAGACCGTGGTTTCAGATGGAAGAAATTACAGTTGCACACGGCACTGAACACACATTGAGGATCATGTACAGCTAACGCAAATGAACACTGTTGCTTTGGTTGTGCACTGTGTCAGCGTATGTATGAATGTTGACAGTGGGTTTCACAGTGTATACACATGAATTGTTTGAGATCCTAGAAACGTACTATCCCAATACACCCTCTAAGAGTTCAATATCTGGGACTATGGCTGGGTTCAATCAGGTGCATACAGACTCTGTGCGGGAACAGGTTCAAGCTAAGTAATGCATCAATCCATAATAATTCATTTGGCAAAATTATTTTTTTTCAAGCAAGCAAAAAGCCGCATGTAAATACAGCTAGCCTGCATGTTAAACTGCTTGGGGCTGATGCAAGGAGTGAAGTTTCACAGCTTAGTATATAGTGCAGAAATGAGTCCAGTGCAGGAGAATGAAGCAAGTCCTTCTGCAGCAAAATATGGAGGCTTCTGTGTGCACTTCAAGTAATGACCATAGAGACATCACTTTGTTAGAGGAGTTACAACTAGTGAGCCTACCTGCTCACTGAGGTCTTCTAATGTTGCCATCTCTCCTTCCTGAAGTGTAAATTGGCCTCTGCAGGGGGCAGATCCTTAAGCATCTTTGCCCCAAAATGATGGCATGCCTTACCTCAATCTCTCAGTCTCTGTCCCTCACTGTCCCTTTGAAATCTGAACTCAAAACATATCTTTTCTCTTAACATTTCCATTCTTTGATGCAATGACTACAGTAGTTTGTGTTGACCTTGTCTTACGTCTGCACTGTCCTGATGTCTTGTGTTATGTCTGTACTGTCCTGTTGTCTTCTGTTATGCCTGTATTGCTTTCATCTGTTGAGTTTGTTTGTTTCCTTTATGGAAAGTGACCTTGACCATGACCTTGATAAAATCATTACACATATCAAACTTACTATTCTAGAAATAAATCAACATATTCCAATACTCCAATATAAATAGTTGATTTATTAAGGGTGTAAAACACATAAAACCTAGTCAGATTAATATCAGATATTATCAGATATCACCTGTAAATGGGGGTAGGGTCATTCTGGCTATACTATATTTTTTGTAAAAGTAAATGTGCCATATTTGTCAATTGTGATTTTTTAAAATCAAATTAAACACTTTTTACCCATCTGTGTAGTTAGAATACACACATACATACACACACACACCCTAGTTGATTACTAGGGTGCTGTGTTGTACACAAGGTGTGGTGTTTTCAAGAAGAGGTTCTTTGTAGCTCAAGGGAGATAGAAATGTGATAATCCTTATAGGTAGGAATTTGACTTCATACTGGTGTTTATGAACGCCATTGCCATCTTGCTCTTAAGAGAAATATTAAGGGAATGATCTTTGCACACATGCCACACTTCTGTCCCTGAGCGTTCCCTGTTACCATGGCTACCTGTCTGACTTCCATCTTTTTTAGTGTCTGTTCAGTTTCCTTGGCTACTGATCTCCTCCCTAAGTTTCCATCTGTTCTCTGTTAGTCTCATTAGTCTTCGTATTTAAATCGTCCACTCCCCCTTTGCTGGTCATTCTCTTGAGTTCTCTCCTATCTCCATAGTCCCTCATGTTATTGTTGGGTCTCTGGTTCTCACAATCTTTCATTATCTCTCTTATGTCTCGTTCTGTTATGCTTCTTGGGTTTCGGTTTTCTCTGTGTTCAGTCCCCATTGATTCTCTCTGGTTTATGTAATTAATTAAATTCTCTTTCATTTGTTTATCTCAGTTCTTCTTTCTCATGGGTTATGGTGAGGTCTCTGTATACGACAACCTATACTCCCTCATACAAGTCTTCTGCACTTGTGTTTGCCCTTGACCTCACGAACATTACAGTGCACATGATCTTGGCTCTGAAATGGTCTCATATCCTTTCATATATATGACCGTACAGAGCAATCATTGGACATATTGACTCCCATAATGGAATGGTAAATCCCACACCATTACAGGTTTATGAGGTGGGTTCAAGACTTTGGCTTTCTCCAAATTCTGTGTGTATGTAGGAAAAGTTCATTAGACCATATTAAATTCAGGTGTTTACAAATGCCATGCCTCCAAATACACATTTTGAAGCTTACAACATATAGTGGTTGGTACATAATTTGTTGATTTTTGAAGCTGCAGTTTTAGGTCAGTTTAGTATCTATCGTAACATGTTAACATGTGCATCTGCCCTGTTTGACCATGAGGCTGAGGAAGGTTCTCTGCCTTCTGGCATTTTGTGATTTTGGACAGCGGTTTTCACAACCGCTGCACCTGTGTTTCTGGCACCAAGTTTTTGGTCTCGCTGGGCTTCTGTTAGTTACTGTTGCTATGAAAGTTCAAATATTAAAGTTCTGGTTGTCACACCTAATTTAGTAGTGCAAACAAGACTGCTGAACTAAGACCACTGTCATTATAATTGTGTTTGCTACTCTTTAACCCAGCGCACACCCTTCCCATTTATAACTGATTACTCATCGAAAAGCTTCACCCAACCTTCAGTTATTTGATTTTTTTCCCCTGTAAGAAGCAATGTTTCACAGTCAGAATGTTTTCTAGTAAGAATATTAATGACAATGAATATTAAATCATGGATTTAGTCTGTGTCTGATGGATATGATATTCATAGGTGAACTCAATTATACAGACTAGGTAACAATAATGTTGCTGTTGTCCAAAGGAGGCATAGACTACAGTAAATAACTGAACTGTCAGAAATAGGCCACATGGTCCTACAGCCTAAACACATGAATCATTTTTATTATCACAACCTATAAGTCTCTGCATTGTCCAAAGAGAAAAAAATAGACTTCCAGTAGTCATTGTTTGTATGCAGGTGATATTTCTGCTGTCAGGATTGTAAGCCTCTTCATCCACCAGGTAGTTGAGTTCTCCCTCAGAGTCAGTTGGTATCAGTGAACTGCTCTAAAGTTTATTTTGGTCAGTGTGGCCCCGATGAATTAGATCCCCCACAGAAGGCACAACAAAGTGGCGATGCTCATCTGCAGATGCAGTGTAAAAAAAAAACTAAATAAATAAACACCTGAGAAAGGGATAGACTTTGACAGACTGAAAAAGATAAGACACAAGCTCCAAGATAAACATCATCAGAGAAATCCAGCCAACATTTCATTTATGCAGTAATGTATGACCTTTAAATAGGAAATTGTTTTTTTAAAAAAAAAAGCAATTAGCAATTGCTATTCTGAAGATGCAATCAGAAATTTCAAAGAGAATACTTTTTTTTTTTATTATCAGTAGTCCTCCCCACGCTGGTGAGGAATCCAAACTGCTCAAAATGCAGCCGAGCATCTCGCCCTCTCTGTCTCACTCCAGGCAATAGGACGAAACAGCAGGGATGTTGATGGACCAAAGCACAGCCTAATGTCTGTGTTCTGATCAGCTGCACCTCAAAACACTGGAGCACAAACGCCTGCTGATGTCATTTTTACATTCTAGGACCATCTTTTAATCTGTGTGGCCTCACTGCCAGGCGTGAAAAGGTGAAACATCAATACATATTAGCATTAGTAATGTACACTTTGGCTGTATTTAGCAAAATAACAGCAGCAAATAACATTAGCATGTAGTATTCTGTCAGACCAGGCACATTTTTAAAAATCACTGAAATAAGTGTAACGGAGAAAAAGGTTTTGTAACAGTAAACTGTTTCATATTGTTTTCTCATAGTTTTGTCTGACAATAGTTGCACTGTTGCCATGGGAGGAATGATACCTGGCTATCCTAGCTAGGCGTACTGCAACGAACAAGGTCTGTGGATGCCCTGAGGTTCAAGGTAAAATTGAATATGACAGACCAAATTAAACTTTCAAACCAAAGAAACACATCCCGAATCATTTATTTGGCAATCTTTCAAAAACCCTCAAGATATCAGTTAATTAAAATTTAACCTTAGCTGATCTACTTGCACCCTTGAGCAGAGGCCTTGAACAGATCTCCATTAGCTCTGCCTTGAGTACATTTATAATCATATTATACCTCAGAGATTCGTTTCCTAGTAGTACCCGGTCATTTCTGAGACTTTTTTATTTTGCACTGAGCAGCACCAGCTGTAAATCTGCAACGGCCTTTATTACTAGAACTGTCAAAGAGAATCCAGGGACTAGAATTTTACACCTCCCCTGAATTTCACAGACACTTCTAAGATGTGCAGCCATTTCAAATAAAATGGGCCTAAATATATCCAGTCTTGACTCTGCGATACTTAGCAGTGGTTGGAAGGCCTATTTTTTTTTTTACAAGTCTATCTGTCTTTTCATTGTAATTATACATAGGATAAGATTTCAAACATCCTGTGACATTAAAGTTTCTGGGTCTGGCCCACTCACGTCACAATAGACAGCCACAATAGACAGCCTCACGAGCTCTTGATGGAACTCATCAAATAGTCACCTTCCTCCATCACTGTTTCACTAAATTAAGCCCCCCAACATTTCCAGGAGGCTCTGCAGTGAGGTCCCAGTCGCCACTGCCAGCTCACGTTTGAACCAACTACACACAAAAACCTCTTTAAATGGAACTCACACAGGCCTCCCTCATGACTACGCCATACCCAGCCCCAACTACACCCTTAACGCATGCTCAGTGTCACCAGTTCCATGTGGAGTTTGTGTACTACACCAACAGCGCACACTGTGTTAATCATCTATATTTACCCACTGTGCTGTCCCCGTGCAGCCAATTACTTCCCAACACGTAAAATCCATACTGGCTTCAACAGTGACTAAGACTGTACCCAGCCCCACTGGCACTATTATGGAGTACTCAGTGGTGCTGGTTCCATATCGGCTTTACCTACTACGCCATCAAGCATTCCTCAACAGCAGATTCGGAAAGGCCGCAAAGTTGACTAAAGCCTTAATCCAGGCTGGAAATGCATGGTCAGTGTAACCAATTCCATCTAGATCCATCACTCTAGACACGACGACGACGACACAACAATCCACTCACCTGCCCAGTCAACCACATACCAGAGACACCAAACAAATCAGCCGCTCCATCTTTGCGAGACTTATCTGTGTTTTCCTCTTCCACAGCCACTCATCAGCTACTTCAGATCATTCCTTCGCAGCTGTCGTTAGCCTAAACCCTCTAAAACCAAATTCCACAGGAAGGAGATGGCCGATTTGGCTACAAATCCCCCAGCATGCACCTCTCTCACCTGCCTGCCACGCTCTCTCTGCATATTTCCTCTTCCTTTTGAATGCTTCATTCTTTGCATCCTCAAATTAAGCTGTTAAGTCTAAAAACTATCCCTGTACTTTCAGAGTACAACACTATATCGGCTGTTACACACAGTGTGTGACCATCAGATTTTGCTGTTTTTATATCAGTAAATTCAATGTATGCTGAAAAATATTGTTGTCAAGATATCTATGCCACAGAATGACATACATACTTTAAGTGTGTATTTTGTTTTTGTGACGCGCGGCGAAGGACAAGACACGAGTCCTCGGTTGCGACAGACGTCACCAACAGACGTGTAAACTTTAGACAACGACGAGCACAGGACACTGCGCGAATGCATATCAAATAGACAAACCACATAAGCCTCACGTGATTACGAGACGAGCCACAGGCGAGACGGATTATCACAAGACATAACCATAACCACGGAGATCCACAGACGCAGACTAGAAGACGTGGACAACGTAGACACGCCCAAAAGGGAGGGACCGGGGTCCTCAACGTGACAGTTTTCCTTTTTTGGTGTTGTTTATTCTGCTTCGGAACACCAATATACACCAATAAGAAATAATATATTTACAAAAATTACTGACATTTTATACATTTCAATTTTTAATTGAAATTGAGGAGAACATTGAAAACCATTTATTTGTTTACTTATTAGACAAATCTAAGTAGTTTAAGATTTCAATCCAGGTTTTCACTCCAGCTCTTGCCATATGTGATCTCTGGGAAGACCTTTTAAATAATAATACTAACCAAAAACACTAACCTAACCAAATCTTTTCAGATGATTTACAATCCCTTCATCTTTTCAGCCAAATTTCATGATAGGACTGTACCAAACAACCTTCACACAAAGGCTCCCACTCAGACTTCATCCCATCTGGAGGACATCCTGACACTTATTCAAAGTCTTAGCATTTTCATGTACAAACTTCTGAATCAGGTTTTTAAAGTCTTTCAATTGTTTGACCAGAGCACCAGTTTTTGGGTGAGAGGTAGGTACAAATCAATTTAATCAAAAAAAGTTTGTATAGTGTCTGTGGAATAAAAGACCACAGTGTTTCCAGGTATCACACTGCACAATCCACCAAGATTAATACAAAGTGCTACCTCTGTGCACTTGCGCTCCAGTGAAGTCCAATGGGCCAATGAAGTCTAATGAATGCCAAGTCTTCTGAAGGAGACCTCGATTAGGGGATTGTGCAGCAGAGCTCTTGGCATGACTGAGGGATTAACCAGTTGACATTCTCGGCATGACACACCCCACCTGCGTACATCACGTCGAATGCCTGGCCAACGGGATCAGGCCAATAAGCAGTTTAGAGTCTTCTCCTATCCTAAACGCCCTGCCGTGAGATTGTTATGAGCCGCTTGGAAAATCATTTCCCTGAGGCCTTTGGGTACCAGCAACTGGGTGAGTAATTCCTCACTTTGATTGTCCTGTGTCGCTCTATATAGTTTAGTTAATTGATTGAAAAGTAATGGGTATGACAGGACCACTCCTGGCCACAGCACCTGGTGATGTATTTTGACCTTTCAGTTATAGCTTGACTTCAGTGAAGAATTGTATTCTGTATAATGTGGTTCTCCCCTTCTTTGTACTCCCTGCCTGTACACGTCAACTCTCTCTCTGATTATATATTGCAACATCCAGCCTTATTTTAAGTCCTGCTGTGCTGACAACATTCACTCCTAACCATCGATTACTCTTGGCTAAAGTCTTTTTTGGGGGTATTGTCCCAGGATTGTCCCAGGGGGAAATCTCCCAGGGGAAGACCAACGAATGTCCAGAAACTCAGAATCACGTTCAGGTCTCTTTGCTTTAACCACCGCTTCACCCCAGAGCCCCGCCCACTCTGGCTTAGCCTGCAGCAGCCCGACTGGTGTTACCTTCTCAAGGGCGGCACAAGTCATAAGCATAATTCTATCACAGGACTCACTCCCAAGTGCTTGCCTTATTATCCCATTGGTTCAATTCGTCCCGCAAATCAGAGGTGGGTAAGGCAAGGGGTGGGGGGTTTGGGCCCAGAGAGGGAGAGAGGAGGGGCTCTTACACCGACCATGAGATGGTCCCACACCAGCTGGGCAGCTCCATCCACTAACTTGGAGCAGTGGCACTCCTGCTAACATACGCTCAAGGTGTTTAAACCGTTCTGTGACCACCAGGTGGACAATAGCCCTGGAGTCATGCTCTTGGACAAGAAGCCATTGCCTGCATCAGCCCCTGAGCTATTGGACAAAAACAAAGGACTGGCCAAACTCTTAAAGTGACGGTCTTTCTTGTGTGCCAGTATTAAGTTTCCTAAGGTGTACTTAAGTTTCTAAAACGGCATTTCACAGTTCAACTCAAAGCATATTTAGGAACATAACATACTACAGCTGATACATTTGTGATGCATATCATTTTTAATTTATTTTTGTTATTTAGTCAAATGTTTATCCTGTAAAGAACACCTCAAATGATACACACACTGTGCAACATCAGAGTGAGTCTATACAGCCTGATACAAAATACAATGCCCTACCAGGAGAGCTGTACAGCCTCATACAGGTATACAGCCTGCCTGAAATGCTATAGCACGTAAACAAAAGCGCTTGGTTTTAACAGTGCATCTTCTGACAGTGTGAAACTCAGCACAGATAAATCATTGTGTGTACTGTGGGATCTGTAGTCCCCCTTTGAGCCAACGCTTTTATCCAAATCAACTTACAATTACGACTGCATACAATTAGAAACACTGTGGGTTAAGGGCCTTGCTCAGGGACCCAACAGTGGTAATCCGGGAGTGGTGAGGCTTGACCTGGCAACTTTCTGATTACTAATCAAGTACCTTAACCACTGAACTACCACTGCCCCATCTGTGACCAATTTTCTAATCTAGCACTTCAACCTACCTATTGATATTTACAGCCCGTGCTCACTCTCCAATACACTGACACTTGTGCACAAACAAATTAACTCTAATCAAATCACTACTGGGCAATGAGTTAACCCAGAGTGCTTATTATTGAATCAACATGCTAATGAGCTAAGCACCTGATTATGTATCCATGTATAACGTCCCTGCTACACAATAAACTTACATGCTGATAAAACATGTTGATAAATCATTGTCACAACCCCCACACTTACTTTGCCAATAGGATCTTCACCTACCCACTGTCCAACATTTTGCACAGTTGGAAGGATGTTGTAAGTCGCTCTAAGCAAAAATATAATGAGACATCCATTGCCCACAACTCTTCCCAAGTGATTCTCGTTTCTCTAAATTTTCCCAAGGAAGCCACTGTCCACCTTCCATGCGAAACCTCCACTGTATTACACGCTGTCTCTTCCTGTTCATGAACAGCAGTAATCATTAGCCTTCTCTTTGGCGATGTGATGTTTTTAAACGCTGTCCGTGAATCTCCTGACCCAAGTCCTGATCTTCTGCTCAGCACCTGCCCCAGCACGTCTCTGTACTCCAGCGTGCTCTTAGATAAGTGCATCACCACTCACAGACTCCACTCCCTCTGCTCTTGTTACCTGTGCAGACGTTTTTATCACAGTGTCTTTAGACCCTAATTGAATGAATTCATGACTTGCCCAGGCACACTGAAATTCTTCCACTGAACTCGTCAGCAGTAGCTCCAGAACCCTTCTCCTATACCACACCACACGTGACACCCTTAAACACTTCTTTTAAGCCTCATTCATAATCCTGTCCAGCCTCTCTACTTCAGTGATTACAACCTCATAAACCATCAGGGGCAGTCTAATCTGAGTCATGGAACTAAGCTGGAGGCTGTAGTTTCTGTTTACCTGCTAACAATGACGTCTTGGTGCTACATATTTCCCTTTTTAGCCCAAAAACATTGCTTTATTCTTTAACGCTACACTATTCCATCTTTTAAAACTCTCAGGTGGTTTCTGTAGTTCAGAAGGTAGCGGTTCGTCTTCAATCAAATCACTTTTCTGCATGTTTTCCTTTCGGAACCGACAAACCTCCAGACTCGCTAAGTTTAACTCATCGGCCGAGTATATGGTGCAGTAGTTTGCCCTGGATGTTAGGCAGGTTCTGGCCTGCAACCTCTGCCCACATACGGCCCACTTAGAAACCCTAATAATCACATCCAAACACTTCAGTACATCATGTTGTGCTTTTATGCACCCAATACAGGACTCCATTAGACCCTGGTGCAGAACCTGCCTTTGCATGACATACCACGCATGTCCTCACTTCACTTTCATGCGCTGACATCTATTTGCCCCTCTATGTCACCCACTGGTGGAATATCTACTGGCAGCTCCACACTCTTTGCCTTATCAGAAAATGCACTAATCTTTCCAACTTTTAACATCCCATATTTCTCTTTACTAAATAGCTTCTTCACTAACCATGCTGTCTTAGCACACTTCTGCCCTTCAGCTTTCTGCAGGGTATTAACACCATCTTTCCTCATCTGCTTTGCCTCTACCGCTTTTAAAATGACCCTAATTCCTTTATGAGCCTATTTCTACTTTCCGTTTTGACTTCGTTATGCCTCGTCTGTTTTCTTTTTCTGTGCAACGCCAAATCGTGCCATCCCACTTTCGTAAATAACCTATTCTGCTAACTCTCTGCTGCTCCCACCAGACTAGCCACAATACCCTTCAGATCATCATCAACACCCTTCTAAACCCTCCTGTCCACTGCACCTGACCATCGTACCTTTGCTCTGACCAATTCCCTTTACTTCCACCATCCGTTTCCCCCTCTCCTGTTCTCCACTATTCCTTTGGCTAATGTCAGGTTCCTGCCTTTCACCCTCCTGTGCACCTCTGCTGAAATTGTTTTCTGTAGTTGAAGAGGTTTTGATGTCATGTGAACAGTGGTGTGTAACCCACTGCTGGACAACCAAGTGGTTTCAGGTTGGTTCTGCATTTCCCGATGTAGTTACTGTTGTTGCAAGCAGGATATCAGACTGAATCAGAGAGAATTCATACTGCTTTTGAGTGTTTGACAAAAGATGAAATAGCGTCCAGTAGATTTCGAATAAGAGGCTTGTGTTTACTTTCATTGTCTACAAAAAAGGACATCCCATTCAATAGTCCTGCATTACATTTTAAGATCTGTAAAATAAAATTATCACACATTTACATCTGAGAAGAGAAACTATCCACTTGTAGCTTAAGAGGAACAAGAAATAAAGAGAGAGACATATGTAGCAAGATCTTCACATCATGGTGATGTGTAGTACCATTATAAAGTTACTTTATACACTCGGTACATTAGTGTATGTGTGGTAACACTATAAAGTTATTTGATACACGCTTTGATACACGCTTTCTGTACATTAGTATATGTGTTGTACCATTACATAGTGATAAAACACTGAAGTTTCTTTGATGTTCATCTTTGGGTATTTTGGAAGACCAGACAGAAAGGTTATAAGGAGGCCAAGCTTTATTTAAAAAAGTTCAAGCATGTCTAGCAACCACAGGATTGTGTGTGTGTTTTCTCCCTACAGGGACCTCTCTGCCAGCTGTTTATTCTGTCAGAACTCACACAAACATTCAGTTCAGCACACAAACTACACTTAGTGCCTCATCTAACACCCATTATCAATCACATTTTCATTCCCATCTGGATTAATGACAGCATTAAGTAGATCTTTTTCTGATAACACCAGTTGTCCCATGGGTATTTCATTAACCCTGGTCCAGATATTGCACTGGCCACAGGGATACTGATGACTGTGTGTAATGTTTCCCAGCACTTTGCTTTAAACAAGCTTAACTTTTACAGTGTTATGGACACATTTTTTTCTTTTTTTAGTAGGATTCAAAACTACATTTGGTCATATATAATATGCAAACATATAATATGGCCTAATCCATTTTGTTTATTAAAGCACAATGTTGCACTCTTTCAGTTATGCGGGAGGAAAATAGAGACTTTTGAGGGCCTTGTCATTAATCTTAGTGAATGCCGGACACATTATATGTGCCTGTGTTACTGATTAGCAAACCCATCTGTCTTTTCCCTGTCTGTGGCCCCACCTCCTGCTGATTTTGATGGATGGTTCACCCCTACACCAGTCCAGTGGAGGCGGGCAGTCAGTGGCACACACCCTGGGTGGAGGTGCAGATGGAGGAGAAGAGTCCGAGACCCATCAGTGCAGCCTTATGAATATACGTAAGGGCTCGGGCGCTCCACGCAAAAGAACACCGGCCCAAAATGTGATGGGTGAAGGAAAAGGTGAGGGATGTTGAACAGTGCTTTGCATTTTTCTTGCTTAGAAAGAACTTCGTAGCAAAGTGAAAACCATTAAGGTTATGTCAAGTCAGACAACAACCAGTGATGCTTAATCTATAAGCCATTATTTGAAATAAGAAGGAAGCGTAGTAAACATCTGCAAATACAATGACTTTCATTCAGAGTAGTCTTAAAGATATGCATTAGGTGAGGGTTTGGTTTTGATTGAACGAATAAATAACAGGAAATAAAGCACCAGGAGCATAAAGGGGTTATAGTTTCTCGGGTCAGCATCTAGCCTCCCTGGTGTGGGCCCTGATGCCACGTGTGTTTTGTTTTTCTTCTGGTTCCTCCTCCGCACACTTGTCCTCTCCCTCACCTGTGACCTGTTCCATTTCCCACCTGTGACTAATCTGCTTCAACTGTTCCTTATTCCTGCCGCTTGTGTGCACCACCCCTTGTGTTCGTTTGTTCTCTGCCAGCATTGACATGGTCTTTTCTACAACATGTTCTCTACGTCCGTGCTATGCTCTGCTTTCCAGTGTATTACTGTTCTTTTTGTTTTTGTAGTTTCTTTGTGTTTAGTGCTTTGAGACTCCGTTTGTTTCGGTTCCATTCTAGCGTTGTTCTTTTGGTTTTGCGTTTCTTTGTTACATCTCTGCCCTAATACGGGTTCTCCGTCATGAAATACGACAAACCAAGTATGCAGCCATTTGCACTTTTTCTCCATTATCCATTATTTGAGGGCTTAATATACATATCCATGTATATTCAGCAGACTCCTAGAATGTATTCTAACCAATACATTAGGTTAGAGTTCAAGACACTGTTGAAGTAGAATACAGTGGAAATACAGGAAGCAACATTGATACCTTGAAGTGTGGAGTATGTTTGAGCTCTACAGCACACAATAAGTGCAATAACAACAAATATCAAATGATACATGCTAGACCTTTTGTTACCCAACAGTAGTATGTATTTCATGGGTGTAGTATATAGGGTCAAATATTCCATAGTTAGCATTCAGTCTGTGTTTGAAGACTGCAGGGGACTCTGGACAGCAAATGGAAGTCATGACAGAGAACGGTCTCAGTGCTTGTCTTCCATGTTAAGCATGCTGTTTCAAGCTAAGCCATACTTGAGGAACTCAAGGTACTGAAGTTCTACCCTTTGGACCAGTAAACCTTTGTTTTTAACAATGGTGGGGATGTTCTCTAGCATGTGGGCAAATGTTGGACTCGGAGTGTGTCTAGAGGTCGCCCTGAGTGCTTGTGCTTCCCTGACCTGTGTTGTGTTGTAGAAGAAACCAACTCCTGTGCCCTGTGCCATAGAGGATGCTGAGACTACGTCCTGTGGTGTGGAGCACACCAATGCTGCATCCTCCATCGATAAAAACCCAACGTCCTGCGGTGTGGAGGACACCACACATGTGCCAAGCTGGATGCCAGCCTTGCAGCATAAAGGACCCCATCCTGTCGTTTCAGGTGTGGAAGACGTCTCCTTGCCTCTCATCTCCAGTGTGGAAAAACGCCAACCCGTTTCCCATCTTCGGTGTCTCCATACTCTGATGCCACAAAGGTGTCGCTGTGCCCTGTGCCAAGGGTGTCAGTTCAGCTCCCTGTGCTGTGAGCCTTTTCGTTTGCACTCGTCACAGTCAAGAGCACCACCACCAAAATCCATGGAAGGAAAGCATGAAGAGATCTGGAGTAGCCATGATCACCATAGATGACCCTTTGCTATGTGCAGCTTCTGATCCAGACATGATCCCAGCTCCTGTTCTTGGTCCTGACTCAACTCATGGCCCGATCCCAGCATCCCATCCTGTTCTGTCTCCTATCCGCAGTGCTTTCTGTTCCCTCGTGTATTCTATCGGGGTTGTTTTTATTTGATTTGTTTTGTGTTTATTATTTTGGGCCCTGTTTCTTTCGGTCTTGCTCTAATTATGTTCTTTTCGGGTTTGCGTTCCTTTGTTCGATCATCACCCTATAACCCGGTCCTCTATAATGGAAGATAACAAAGATAACATTCTCCAGCCCTGTTATAGAAAGGGAGGTGATTCAAAGAGATGACACTGGTTTCGGTTTGTTCATTCTCCAGCCCTGATGTTACAGAAAGGGAGGTGATTCAAAGGGATGACACTGGTTTCTAAGTTCGAGCTGTGCATGAATGAGTGTTTTGAGCGCCCATCAGCAGAGACCTGAAAGTGCTAACGGTGGAGAACAGGGCCCTACCTTGCTCAGCCAATGCCAATCTTGCCAAGGTGAAAGAGGTTGTGTTTGTATGAGACGAGGAAAATGAAAGAAGGAACAGCAAAAACCTTGTGGTGGTTTCAAATTCAAATTCTTTCGGTGCTGTGAGCGAACACCCTTGTTCTAGCAATAGCAATACAGGCGTAGAGTAGAGCAATTCATCTCCATTTAAATCATCAAAAGAAATAGACACAGAAAGAAAAAAAATCACTCCATAATATCATCACAGCACCATGACCTCATTGATATTAATGCTCTGTGTGCCTCAACCTTAAAGATCAAGTATGAGGTAAGAAATCTCACAATTTTAAAGTTGCATGTTTCACACGGGTTCCTGTACACCCGGGTCCTGCCACAATGCCAACGTGCTGTGCATACAATAAATAATGCAGGATGAGACTATTTAGCCTCAGAGCTCTTCATGCATTTTGCATCAACAAGCCAGAGGGCAATTGTGAATTGAGCCTCTTATTGATCTGTTGATATATCACACAGCTTCTGTTCTTTCTTTTAATTGTACCAGGTTATCCAGAGTGCCGAGGAACGCAACCACCATTCAAACATTTTTGAATAAACATATTATGTAAAATATCAGATCTTTTATATGAATCCCTTTAAGATAGTTTGAACTGACACATTTTGAATTGGTGGAGTTGAAACAAGGCGCTATGTAATGATTTTAATTGCATTTCAGACCGCATTTAAAAAATTCATGTGCATGGAACAGTCGCCACATCTCTGTTGTGTTTCGTTTAACCCATTTATGCCCAAATTTTTCCCAGACATGCAAATATGCAAATCATGTGTTATTAGCAACCCTTTGAAATAATCAAGAATTATTTCCTCCAAAAAAATGAGAAAAGTAGATGAAAAAGTATGTTTTATTACCGGTCACAATTGTGACCGGTGGGATGATATGCGTATTCTCAATTAAAGGTTTCTGCCACTACTCGTGTGAAGGTGAGCAGATCAATGGTCCCTCCCATAACATCTCTATAAAAGTAATGACTGTTCACAAGTGCACTGTTGAGAGACCACGCAAAATGGGCCACCACCACTTCTTGGACCTGATTGTGATGTTGTATCTTGAGGCCCCTGACCTAATCTGGTCTGTGGGAGGAGCGTGAAGCGTCCCCCTTATGGCTTCATATGATGCATGTACCGTTTGTGTGAGGCAAGGCTCCAGATTTTATAACAAAAACGGATTGGTTTGCCTCTGATAAACTGCTTGCATCCATGATGGCCATAATATCGTATCATGCTTTCATCCACAGCCAGCCATTCTGGATATGGCATGACTTTGTATAATGTGTTGAGCTCAGTGAAGATGGGTCTGACTTTGAAAAATGAGTCCACTGTGATCTTGGTGTTGTCAACAAAATGTAGAGAGGCCATGATCTCATCAAATCGATTCCTCTGCATTGCATTTGAAATGCTTTCATTGTGTACATCATAATCAAACGACCAGTGCATACGCCTTCTTGGAATTGTGCTGTATCCGGATTCCAGTAAAATCCCATAGAATGTAAGGAGCTCTTCCATATTCATATTCAGTGGCCTGGCCTTGGTCTGGGTAGAGTAGAGTTTGGACATTTCAACATTGATCTCTCATTGGATCCATTGGATCAGGACAGCTCTGTTTGACACATTCAGCAGCATTGGGGCTGTATACTATATGTATTCCTTTGGCTTGCTCATTAGGGATCTGGACCCATACGATTGTAAAGCTGCTTTGTGACAACGTGTGTTGTGAAAAGCGCTATATAAATAAATTTGACTTTGACTATTTTTTACCACCTCAGGCTGTGCCCATACCCCTTCGGGCTGACCCCTCTGGTTACTAGTTCACATTAAATTTTATTCCGGTCATCATCTGTCTCCAACAGTTCAGCATTTTAAATTCTGGCTGGCAAATGGCCCATCTCTCACTGGTAGTCCATATCTGAACCATCACTAATTGCATCTTTCTCATTTTGAGGTATGATTGCAATGTTGCATGATTTGTCTGGGCCATCATCTACATGTCAAGGACTTCACTTAAATCATCCTGAAGAATTTTGTATATTTTGTATGTGTGCATCTAGATACAACTTTCTATCCCACCGGTCACAATTGTGACTGCTTATATGTTTACTCATTCTGCAAACAGACTAAAGACATTTGACTAATTGTAAATGCATATATCATAACTAAACAACTTAGAGAGCATGTGTACAAAAATATTTGTTTCTATGTTTATTTTAACATACTTTACTATCCTTTTATTTGGGAGCTTTGAGGCAGCCATCCTGTTCTCAAGGTGCAACCAGGAAGTAAACTGCTCTGGTCATGTGACAATTTACTCAAAAAATTTTATACTACCCACATTTAATTGAAACACTGTAATATTTCAATATATCCTTATATAGTATTGGGAAAGTATCCAGTAACATTTTTAGAGGCTTATAATTAATGAAATTTTTTTGGTCACAATTGTGACCGATGGGTTGAAATGGGTTAATGCACAATTCATGCGACCAACCAACAAAGATTTTCTGAATAGGTTTCATTTGCATGTGAAAGGCCCGTGGCCATGAACCATTCCAGCTATTCTGGGGCGGTTTCATCCACGGCTCATTCGTATGGGATTCACACACAGTTAACAGATCTCTTCCAGCCGACAGGCTACAGCTGGAGGGTCTTCTTCACACTCCACCAATATGCCTCAGAACAACATGCAAATACCATGTTTGTATAATCAGCAGTTCGTGTCATTTGTCTCCTCACCTGTTACAAATAATGGAAAGACGCGAGTTTCAGCCAGGAGAGAGATTAGACCATCTGGGATGACTGTAGCTTTCTGACATCTTGGATAAGTGTTTTGACTGAGTGTCAGAGTCCCAAAACTACCCCACTTGTTTTGACTGGTGCTGGGTAAACACGCGCGTCTGCTTCCGTTCCCAAAGTGTGATCAGGTGTGTGGTCATAATTACACAAGCAAATGTCTTCGTCACTTTTTATTTCAAGTCATCGGCAAGATAAATAACTGAATAAAAAGCAGGTATTGAGAGGGGGGAGGGGGGGAAGACGACAGACATCAATGGATTATATCTGCCTTTTAAAGAAGACTAATGTTTAGTAAATTGTAAAACTGTTAGGCCATTGAGCTGTTTCACACAACAGAAAGCAGGAAGAAACGCTCCAACCAAAAGCATGAACAAACACTCCAGCTTAAAGGAACTCAAATATATGGCACGCTTACAAATGGAGACGTGTCACAACTGAAAAAAGGAACATCCATTACAAACACCCGGACATCATTTCAGTACTGACAACTGACTTTGACCAATACGCCTATATATCATAGCTATGATTATGTTTCATCCTAATAACTAAAAAGTTCATTATGTAGACTTTAAGCTACTGTTTAACCAAAGTGCTTCTGTAAAGACCTGTTTTTTGTGACTCGATTGCAAATCAATGCAATGTGTGTCATCTCAATCCAAGCACTCTAAGAATCAGTCTGATGAAGAGTCCTATTCAAAGCAACACTTTAGTTCATCAGGCCCTTTGTAGGCGAGACCTTAATCAGCAATAATTAGCACTTGTGGTTTCAGTCTGTGGCTGCACGTGTGGCGAATACCCCTGACAGCAATAAAGTATCTTCTGTTACAGTAGAGGGTGGTAACACTCATCTCCACTATCACTCCAAAGGCGATTGTTGACACTCAAATCTATTTTTATTGTATGCATGAATAGACGGAACAGAGATTCAAACTTGCTTTGGTTATTGTACTCTCTCTGAATGTATGAGGAGGACACTGGTCAAATTATGTGTGTTTGCTCTAGCATAGACGTAGCAACCCCCCCCCCCCCCCCCCCCCCCCCAACTATCCCTTCCAGTGCAGATTTTTAAGAACATACCGTCTCCCAATTAGGACTGCTGCTCTGGGAAAGTCTAATAAAGATCAGCTTAAACTCTTAATTAATTTTGCCCATGTGACTGTTCACAACTGAACAACTTTCATCAAAATACAGAACTGAGCTCTAGTGTATTTGCATGGATAAGCAGGTCATCAGTGTTTTTTCCCCAAAAGCTGTTTACTGATGATTTTATCTACAAAAGGCATATAATGGAAGAGACAATCATTTAAACTATGAGTTATGTATTATTATTAGTAGTAGTAATAGTAGTATGTGTATTGTTATTATTATTATTAGTAGTATTATGTTATATTATTGTATATATTATATTATTATATAAATGTACATTATTATTATTTATGCAAACAATCTAGTAAGATTGAAAAATACATTACCATGTGCCCTCTTATTTTTCTAGTGAATAGTTGGAAGTTCAGAACCTCTATGACCAACAGCCATGAAGGAGATGATTTCCATGCATGGCTGAACATGCCATTTGAAATGCAGGAGGAGACCCCAGCCATTATCTCCCTAGGCAATCGAACCCTCTCTTATCTATTGCTTTTTTAAAGACTGCTATCTCTTGCTTTGTTATCTGCAGTGACGGTCCATTTTGAGGACATTTTAGTGGACATTTTGGGTCAAATAATTAAAACAATTTAGAACATTTATAAAATGTGCCCTGACCAATCAGTACTTGTGTCCTCAGGACCTTTTGCTTGTGGTACAGATATAATCTTGTTGATGGTAAATACGCTCTAAAATATTCAGATTACAAATGGGAGAAGAAGAAATGTGAATGAATAGGATGTATTGTGAAAGCCACTAAAGATGTGAAAAAGTCACTGGAGTAGGAAGCCAAATTAAAAGAGAGAGACCAGGTGTACAAGGTGAGCACTTTCACAATACAGCAGTAACAGCCCAACATCAGATACACAATGAACATGTCTGAGACACTGCATCTTCCCAAGCAGGTGTAGCACATATTTTAAACACCTGAGGACGTGTGCCACTTCTGTACAGATATACACCGCAGTGTGGCTCATCCCATGTGTTGGGGTAATGCAAACCTCCTGCGTATAAGATCAAATCCATAAATCCCCTAAGCTTGGTCATGTAGCAGACAGAAATGTGAGGTTAAATCACTTACTTAATACATTTAAAACATTTTCAGTAGCTAAATCAATCACTTCTATCAAACTTACAAACAAATGTCCCTCTGAAACACATACAGCCCCATATGGTACATGTAAGTATTTTTAGACTAACATCTCAAGCCCATCGATGAAGCCATCTCTATGCTGTGAAGAGTGCACATATAACTGCTTTACTCTACAAAGCTAAGGCAACACTGAACATTACACCAAACAGCAGAGGTGTTTCTAACAAAACCTTCACAATGGCTTGCCATGATACCATAATTGTTAATTATTTGCATGTGCTCTAGCGGCAATGCATTCAACAGCACATGCACAACCAGTATGTCTCTGCAGACATGAGCACCACCTCTGCTGAAGCTCTTAAAAAGTAGCTGAAGGTGAACAGTGAACAGCGTAAGGGTGAAATATTCCTGTTCAGATCAATACACTTACTCATTGAACTGAATCCTCAAATCAATAACACTGCCTTTTGAGTGAATTAAAGTAATTAGATTGAGGAATTAGAGCACCGGTGCAAACCACTGTGTCTTTCCTGCACATTAAGGGGCACGATACACTGTGTCTTCACTTATGCTCATTAGACTTAAAATGATAAACGAGGTTAACTGGTAGTAGACAGAGTAAAGGCATGTTTCATTTGGGCTGTGGTGTTCATTTTAACTGGCACTTTTTTGAAGACACGGAGTGTGCAACCAATACATGAACCTGCATTGAACAAAGACAACTTTACATTTATACGTACATGAAATCTGATTGGCTATTGACCGTCATACCCTGTGCCAGGGGAGGAGTGAAGCACACCAACGGTATTCGCAGCATTAGTCATTCCTAAGAGTGGATAACTGCTCATTCAGATTAGAAAGGATTGCTAATTAAGATGACCAGTACACTCCGTACACTCCATTACAGATAAACCAGCACTGACAACCCTCCATTACAAACCACCAGTGAGAATCCCTTTCATCAGTGATCATTTATCAGAAGTACTTTCCAGCGGTGCATAATTATTATTTTATGGCCGGATATGATATACAGACACTACAAGTCATAGAAATTAATCCATTGTGTCTACTGACCACAATTTAGAAATACAAGCTCAACAGTATATGAATCGGAGTCCACCTTATCTGGCCAAATATGTTCACACACACAAGAAATTAATAAACAGTCGCTCACATTATACTCCAGTTCATCTACAGTAAACGTTAGATATAAACACTAGCTGTGATTGGGTTCCCGAAAAACAAGCAAATTATAAAATGAAAGATAAGTTTGTCTAAAGCCAGAACATAACTGTGGTGTATGCCAGAACAAATATACATTGTTTTTCATTTAATTGTTTGTATAAGCCACTCATTTTTCTCTCAAAATCAGCACCAAATGATTCTGTTCGATATGAATTAGCATAGCGTATCCAGGCCCAGCGTTCTGCACTGAATCAAGTGCATCAATGTTATCAATAATGCAAACAAAAGCAGTCTCATCTCTATGGTTCTGTACCATACATCCCAAACACACCAGTCAATTTAAAAGCCAATTGTAAAAGCAGTGTTACTTACTCCTGAGAGCATCAGGGTTTACTAACCACTGTATGTTAATTCACATGATAGACCTCTTATGAGCTCAGAAGGAATTAGCAATAAGCGTGCCACTGGGAGAAGAGAACAGAACAGGAGGCTTATAGGTCTACAGCCTTCTCAAGGTAACTGCAGTGTTACAGCTGCTGCACACACGTGTGCAGGAACATCTGAGCACCTCTGACGCTGTTCAGTCTAACGGTCCAGAAAACAACCAGGACTGGAGCAAATGCATGTGGCAGTTCCTTTAGAGTGTGTATGGGTTTTAAAAAGGCTGTCTGTAATCCTAAGAAGTAGTGGTGCTCATTGTTTAGATCTATTCAAAGGCAAATATGTTCCATCAGCGTCACACAAAATCTCAAAGAACAGTCATTAAATGCAATTACAGTGTGTTCCTTCTCAAACGACGACATGACAAACAACTCCAAACCTTTTCAAATGAATTTCTGACTTCCTAACCCTGACTAATTTTTAAATGATGCAAACATGATGAAATGTTAAAAGTGCAGACACATTACAGCAAATAACTGCATTTTGTGTTAGCTTCACCACAACTATCAAATTAAAGGCACTCCCTTTGAAATGATGTGTCCTTTGCTACAGTTATTTTTTTATAAAGAATAATGAAATATATTTATTTAATATTACAATTGTATAGTCATCATTCAAAAACATTTAGTGTGGGATTTTATTTGTATTCGCTCTTATTTTTTGTTTACAGTTTCATAACTGTTCAAGTATTCAACCTGAATAACCTTAAGAATGCAATACATGACATGGGTCAATATGTCTCCGATGATCCAGCATGAATTTGGTTAGTTTTGTGAGCATGTTGGCCATTGCCAAAGCCCATGAGAATGGACCAGTGAACAGGATAATCCTACATATAAATGCTGTTTACACCGGCAGTGCCTATAAACAATGGAACAATGGAAACAAATCATACTGACTGTGTGATTTGTGTGTGACTTGTGTATGTCTGTATTTTGTGTAATTTGTGTGTTAACGGGCCGCCCAATGGAGGATGGGTTCCCTTTTGAGTCTTGGTTCTCCCGAGGTTTCTTCCTATTCCCCACCATCATAGGGAGTTTTTCCTCGCCACTGTCGCCTTTGGCTTGCTCATTAGGGTTCTGGACCCATAGTATTGTTAACCTTTTAAATCCTGTAAAGTGCTTTGTGACAACATGTGTTATACAAAAGCGCTATACAAATAAACTTTGATTTGATTTGATTTGATACTGACCCATGATGAGGCAAAACTGGTTTTGCCTCATCATGTGTCCCCAATAAAAGCTATTAAACCTCCAGGCCTGTAGGAGGAGCTGTGTCCAAGAAAGATACATAGTGTTAAATCGTAAACTAAATGAACACAGGCTGTCAGTGTTGCTTAGACATTTTCCATCTGAATGTTATTAGCACACTTCAACTCACTGTTCTGAACCGCCGTAGCAGTTTTGCACATCTCACAATGAATTCTGACATATTGCCCTTTTAACCCAGAAGTCTGGGTAAGTCAATAGTTGTGGTCTCTCAGATAGATATTGATGATATTTGACATTACATAGATGGATTTACAATAGAATTTACCTCCAAGAAGTTTATCAAATGAGACTCATTTCGTACAATTTTCAGATACAATTATATAGTAAGGCCTCCTACGGTGTAGAATCCCAGCATGAGTCAATAAGCATTCCTGCAGGATTCCTTGCACTGGTTCTGTCCAAGTCCCAGAACACCAAGGCAATCTGCGACTCAATCCGTGACGTGCATTACAAAGTCCCATCAGTGCCAACGCGATTCGGGCCCTGGTGTGGTACCAGGGAAGAAGAATATGTGATGTCAAATTCCGCCGCTGCTGATTTATCAAAAATTGCATTTGCAAGTATTAACACATTCAGGTCAGACTGTGTAAAATGTTCAAAGGACAGTTTGGCTCTCTATACATCCTTGTCTTCACATCACCTAGCATTATGCTTCAGTGTAGGCAAAAAAAAAAAATCCCTTTTATATGAGACACCTACACCTTAACTGCTTCTGACACTCTGCAGTGTCTGACAGTCACAGTGCTTGTTTTCCCAGTCAGTGCAGGCATATAAAGACAATCACTGGTTAAACGGCAAGTTTCAGCACACTCAAAGCTCAACAGCCTTTTAACTGTCATGGCTACAAAGTCTTTACTATATTTGCACACAAATTATGATTCCTGGCATTTCAGTTTATTGGCTGCTGGCTGGTACATTTCCAGTATCAAGGCTGACGTCAGTTTTTGCAAACAAGAGAGATTGAGATCTCTGAAGCCTTTCAAGTGATAGAAAAATTAGAAATGCCTATTGCAAGGATCATTTTCCTTTAGTTAGAACAGAGATGACGTTATATTTTTATACAGTTATTATGCATAGAGTAAACTGTATGTGGTTGCAGTTATACAGTAATAATGGGCCTTTTGTTATTCAGTTTGAAAGTTGCACTTTGTGAAGTTTTAATAAATGGTGAAAGCCCTGAGTGTATCTTTGCGGTCCCTGTAAGCCCTTCAAAGGCTCTGTTGCTCGTCTTGTGACTGGAGAAGTGGCCTTCAAAAGCACAGCTCCACAGAAGAACATCTGAAGAGGTGAGCTGCCACATGGAGAATAGAAAGCCCAACATTTCTAAAGGGCAACGTTTAATCCTAAGAACCACACTGGGCTACAAGTGGGACTGGAAGTGAAACTGGCCCTTACCAATTTTCTTTGGATTCATTCCATTCTCATGCCTACAAAAATAGGATTAAGAGCAGCAATCATTAAATATTATTTTTGAGTGTAATAAAGGCTGTTTTTCATTTTGACCTCACTCTATGGAGACGTTTTTCTGCAGGTCAAAGACTACGAATTTCTTTCTAGGCATGTTTGACGGTGCCATTCAGAACAGTTGAAATGGAAAAAATAAGAAGCTACGATTACAATCAACATGGAGCATCACAGCTGCGACCGAAACCTTCAGACAGCGTGAGTAAACTCCTGCTGCCCGCCAATGCTGCAGTCAGTCATTGGAAAGGCTAGGGGGCGAGGCTAGGGGGCAAGGCTAGGGGGCGAGGCTAGGGGTCGAGGCTAGGGGGCGAGGCTAGGGGGCGAGGCTAGGGGTCGAGGCTAGGGGGCGAGGCTAGGGGGCGAGGCTAGGGGGCGAGGCTAGGGGGCGAGGCTATGGGGCGAGGCTAGGGGGCAAGGCTAGGGGGCGAGGCTAGGGGGCGAGGCTAGGACTGGGCAGGTAACACAGAAGAGTCTCAGAGACGCAGCATCAACGGAAACGCAAGACAACACAGTACAACACACACACACACACACACACACACACACACACACACACACACACACACACACACACACAAGGGGTAGGCAGCCATACTCTAGCTGTCATTGAAATGCAGTCATTCACCCAGTTCATGTGTCCTCAAATAGTTTATTATAAATCCTGGTATTTCTATTACATCATATAGCCTACAGGTTTTAAAAACCTTCATTATTACATACTGAAAAAAATATTTTCTATTTTATTTTGGCTGGGACTAAAACTGAGGAAAAATTCATATTTTCAGTACCCGAACTTACAAAGCCATTAAATTCATAGCAAACTACAGATTGTACCTTAAATAAAGGCTGTTAAGGACACCTCTGTGCTGAAGTGCCTCTCACCTGTAACATTCACTCCAAGAACATGAACACCTGTTGGAACTGTAACGATGTGCTTTACTAATTAATCTGAAGAGATGTGTGAACAACATGAGATGCTCAACAAAGAGGGTCGCTCATGTACTCATGGACACACACACTTCATACCTTCACCCACACATCTTATTGAAACCACTCCTGGTATTGTCAACAGTAGAACAAAGAGTTTCTGTGAGTTCATGCAAATGGTTGTGTATGGAAACAGACGAGAACACTTTGGTCTTTTTCTCACCCTGGGGAACATGGGTAAAGAGTAGAGGGACACATGCTGAGTGCTTTCAAAACAGAAAGTAGTCTGTGATGAAATGCAGATAGATTTCTGAACTAACAACACTTTGCTTTATACTCAAGTGCAACATTTTCATGGACATTTCATGGGAATGTAAAACTAAACAGTCATTTTCATGGAAATTTAAATCAAGTAAAGTGAAGCTGAATATTTCACTGGGAAAACGTGGTAAATCTTTTTGCTTACTTGCTAAAGTTTTAACTCTACATTTTATTTCAGACTTGGACATCTAGATACTTGCTTAGACTTATGTGTTTATATTGAATTCATGTAAAGACATTCAAAAAAAATGTCCTTTGGACTTTACCTCAGTGAATATGTTATGAGCACTGGTTAGCTTGGCAGCTAGCAACACTTCTGAGCCCCCTGTACATTACCATCATACCCTTGAGCAAGACGCTTAACCTCCAACAGCTGCAGGGTAGTCGTGGAAACCACCTTTTTTCTTCCTGGTAGATCAAGCTTGAGACTCACTTCAGGTTCTTAATGGTAAAATGAATATTTTTTTATTGATTTCAGATATATTTTTTAAATGATTGGTCAAATAAATCTCAATTCTCTAGTAAAATAAACGTCCCCTCTCCTCCCTGAGAGCAATCGTGGTGATGGGAGATGGCCTGAATAAATCACACTATTTTCTATTTTAGGTTCATAAGGTCCACCTACCATGAAGGCAAGCCTCTTCACGCATGCCTGTGTTCCTATACAGGAGCAAAACTAATTCCTTATGGACTCACACAGCTGGTGTGCACATTACTCTTCACCACAGTTTATGATGGACGTACAGATGGACATACTCTCCTCCTGTTGATGGATGGTTTCCCTAAGCCTGTATATCTGTATACAGTATGATTACAACAAACTTTCCTCCCAGGATCAATCACCATGTATTCAACCATGTATTTCACGTTTTGAAAGTAAATTGTAGTTTTGCATTTTAGTTTATCTTGAGATATGAACTGAAAATTGTATTTGTTCTTTATGAAGAATTGTTTATTTTACACCATAAAAGACTATGCATGCATTTTTATGCGTAACAGAATCATTATTTTTAAAATGCAGTACTTGTATGTACAGAATATCATATGAGGTAACTTCATGGAATATTCTAGGTGAATGATGGTAGAAGAGTATAGGCTAAAGTTAACACACTCAGCACCAGAAGACAACACTTCCCGCTCGACTGCTGTCAGTTGTCTAGCTGGTGCTAAGAATATGTGTAAACCTTCCAGCTCCAAAATGGCCACACTTCTGCTTGAGCCAATGAGTTAAACACCCGTGTTTCCCAGAAGTCATAGGGCTGAGATCCAGTGAAGCTGCGTGTGATCCTCATCGCCTTGTTTTCCTTCTCTGTGATCAAAAGGCTATTTTGGTGTTGCTCGTTTTGAACACCAAAGCACATGTACAGTGCAACATTCAAAACAGTACAAAACTGCAACAGACAAAATGATCAAATCTGTGTTGTATTTTTGAATGCATAACTTGTTTATATCATAGTTTATGCAAGTGTTCAATTTAATCAAGGATTTAAATACATTCAGTTAAAAGTGTGCATAAGTTCAAGTCACAAAATACTGCACAAGCACAGTCTCTTTTCTTCTTTCTTGTTTGAAAGACCAAAAATATGAACTGAGGTGTGTACATATTTCAACAGTCTTACTATGCTAGCGAATAGATTTTTATCATGAGCCTCGTACTGTTCAGCAGTGCCTGAGAGACTTCAAGTCCCCCCGAGGTGCCGCGGCCAATAATCAGGAGTTCACACGTCAGTAATAACACCACACCATGGTGCCTCCCGTCACGCATGTCAAACCGAACATGGCCTAAGTGGAGCTAGACCACGCCCACCAAGCTCCCAATACCCCCCCACCGCCGACACCCGCAGCACCCGCCTCACTGCTCGGCCAGACAGATCTATTGGAGTAGAAAAACGCCACTCAAGAGGAAACTCTTTTAAAATAGCCATTCAGTCACCATGTGGTCACTAGCCCCGGCGCAATTCTCTGAATGTGGTTTAAATATTGTTGCCCAGGCCCCATCACCCCTGGCACCATATTTCACATAGCAACAGGATGAGGGTTAGTGCTGCACTGATCTGAGGCCTTCGTGAATTCTCCTCTCTGCCTGAATTTGGATCCTCACGAACTGCATGCGTGGATCGAAAGAAAGAAGAAAAAAAAAGTGTTTTGAACAAAGATTCAAACGCTGGTTTAACATGCACATTTCTTTTGACAGATAGTAACATTGTAAATGGGATTTTGAAATATTAATATATTGCTGTTGGCAATGCCAGTTGACAGAAATATAAAATATCCAAGCATTCCACGTGTTACATTTGCATTTACAAGACTTCATCCTGGATGTAGGCAATCGCCATACTGGAGAACTTTAAATCAATGTTTCAAACAGAGCAATAACAGTGACAAATGGTTTGAAATCATGTTTCTGGATGTTGAAGTCCAAAGTATATATGTGAAAGATAAAGTGCTCTTCATAGCAGAGATGGTAGATATTCACGGCCCTGTCCCTTTAGCCAAACTCAGGAGGGGTCTCACCCTGTGCAAACACAAGCTCACGGATGAGCCTAAGGAGCTCCTTCTGTCCACGCCGCCTGCACTGTCAAATGATGCGTGAGGAGACGACGGCGATAACAGACTAAGGCGACGGGAGCGACTGGGTTTTAAAGTTGGTGTCCGCACGACCACTGAATAATTCAGCACGTATAGTCACACATCTTTCCCTTCCACGGGTCGTGCAGGTCTGTGGATAAAGGCTGTGAGGAACTAACGTAGTGTCTTCTCACGTGTGCAGAGGCACAAGACGCACGCACCAAGTGAAGTTTACAGAATGGAAGTGACAGAGCAAAAGAAATCGTTTTTTACAGACACACTGAGACGATAAAAGATGGGCGATTTAATTCAACTGCACAGGACAGGTGATAAAACTGTTCGCTTTTGAAAGAAGCTTTCTATGTGGTATTTTCCATGACATACAGAACAGCTGGTTCATAACACAAGTACCTTACAAGTGTAAAATCTTACGGTCATGAAAATATTTAATATTTACCATTAAACCATCAAAAGTAGCTGGTGTGATGTTCATGTCATTTATAATGAGAGCTACCTTGACCTAATCTGGCCAATTCAACACAGCAGCTTCAATGATGACCATTCTGCTCCTACAATCATCTACATCAGCATCATTATATCAAGTATAATAACAAACTATGCAGATGTAAATTTGTTGATGGAAAAACTCTAAACATGATAAGATAAATAAGATAATAAGTGTATTTGTACATTAGGGTCTGCAACTAAATCTATAGTCATTTTGATTATATCTGGCAACACAATTTTAAAGGTTTTTGTTTCACAAACTAAAATAGATGGACCCTATCGCACTTTTTCATGCAAACTGTGTTTAAATATTTTCTATATGTTTAATAGAAAATGTTTTTTTTATTATTAAGTATTAATAGGTATTCACAAATAAGGTTGTCATTGTACTTAGCATGTGTACAAATCTACTTCTCAACATACAATGTATGCATTTTGCACTTTTGTTGGTATTGATTTTTCATACTATACATAATGACATGCAAGCATACAACAACAACAACAAAACATACCAAAATATACAGAAACGTGCAAAAAAAACTCCCAGCACACCCTTATAGCGTTAACACACAAACTTCGTTTACACACCGTTTCATTTCAATGACTGATCCTCAAATTAAGGTCACAACACGGCGCACCATGAATCAAAGTGTGCGTTTTTAGGTTCACCAAGAGGGAGCTTAGAGCAGACCAAACGTGGAGATTACAGTGCTGGATGGTATATTGGTTATACTGCACTGAAAACAAAAAAATAATAATAATAATTCAAAGGGATCTTAAGATGAAATATATCCAGTGGCACAAGGAGCCTGGCAAATCCATGGATGATCCATTATTTGAAACCAAACCCACATAAATTAATCTGGAGGCCCCATCGGAGGTAGGAAGGAGAGTAAATCCCACCGGGCCGCTGGGGTGGGCTCTAATTCGCTCCCTGAGGCCTGGCTCCACTTCCCCTGCCCTCCCCTAGGAGCAGGAGGGTTGGAGGGGTTACATCTCTGCTCTGTGGCAGTCCTCCACTCAGGAGACTCGGCTGCTGTGGGTAATACCGCACTCGGCACACTTCAATTTATCATTGACCACGGGGAAGCCTCAGCTCCTCGGCTACTCCTTATGGGGTATCCAGCCACCATCTCTCCCCACTATAACCGTCTGGCAGCAACACAGGCGCAGTTCTGTCAAGTGCCCCTTGATTGGAGGCAGCAAGGGGACACGTCCTGAGAACGCCAGTCACAACGACTATGCTGTCAGCTCAGCGCAAAATGACAGAACACAAACATCAAACAAAGGCAATAAAGAAGAGGAAGAAGAAAAAAGGGAGAGAGAGAGAGAGAGAGAGAGAGAGAGAGACAATTACCTTCCTGAGAAAGTTTTTTAAGACCCAGTAAATCTGTACGGCAGTAGCGTGACGCCTCAAGACAAACACAGAGGAATAAACATATACGAAGGTTCACTGGATGAATAGACCAGCGAAAAAAATGTAGAACTGTGGATGGAAAAAGTTCTTGGAGAGCAAAGCTCGAGCAGGCGTTAAACGCTGCGTCTCACACTGCGACGCACTCACAAATCGGCCCAATTCCTTTTGTTTTCACAGGCGATTGCCCCAAGCAGACGGGCCTTGTCTGCTCTCTCCCGCACACACGTCACAGCACAAGCAGCCTCTCACCAATTAGAGGGAAGAGCATAGCGCACTACTCCAAGCTGATAGCCAATCTAGCTAACAGCGTTTACGTTCGGGTCTTACTGCCCGTTACACTCAAAGATCTCCCCGTTTCTCCCGACGTGCTGGCTAATAAACATTCAAGAAGCTTTTCGCAGCACCACGGCACCATTTTCAATTGTTGCCACAGCAGTTCCAGCTCTCAGCTGAGCTCATTTTAGGCAGAATTCGGTTTCATTATTGTCCTTATTACGTCCTATTGCAAAACATTGTTTTGTAAGAGCCGAACATGTTACTTGAATCATGTTAATGTTAAAATTTGCTATAATATTGCAATGATTAACTCAGCAGTTGTCAGGATTAACCCCCGTGGGCTTCCTATCCCCAGGCACTGAAAAATATCAAACATCAAAAACATCCAGCAGTTGAGGGGCAATTAAATATGATTCCAACTTCCTACATGTCCAACATTAATAAACTACTTTTACAGTATCTGCTTAAATGGGGAATTTAAGGGCAGAACCCTGGTCTTCAAGGAAATAACCGGGAGCTCAGACTACTGAGGCTGCTGTCACCTAGCGCATGTAGCGTAGCTGCCTTCAGCTTTCATCACAGTGTTACACTATGTTGAGCTCAGTTTTACAAACGTATGTTCTATGTAATGTACACATGTGAACCTACTTAATACAGGAAGTGCCTACTGCTGTATGTACACATTTAAATTATGTAATCTGGAATTGTAACCATATTTTCCTGCAAGTTGTCACCCTGCCAAGATTTTATCATGTTGCTTGTTTTATACTGAAAATGAAAAATAAACATAAAAAACTCAAGAATACGGGAAAAAAAACCATTCAACCACTAAAACAGTGAAGTCAAGTTATGTTACAGTTGAATCCAAATAAGGGTAAGATATTTTAGGGGGCCGTATGAGGGAGAATCTAGGATGATTCTATGAGCCTGTGGTAGGCAGAGGCCGTAAAACAGGGGGATACCCAAACCTACGGTGCACCTACAGCCCCAGGAACTTGCATTGTAAAAAATCCTATTTTTAGTCATTTATCCATGATGTGTAAAATTCATAAGATGACAGAAATGTTATCTTAGACTCGCAGTAATTAACACAACTATCTTGCTAATCCACCAGCTGGCTTTGTCGGTCATGCGACTGTACTTTGCCAAACCACTCAAGGAGCTCAATCTAAAAATAATGTTTTATTTTTGCAAAACATGTACATAATATGTGACACATCTGAAATTATGTTCGCTGAAACATCGTTGAATACTGGAAGGATTTTTACTTGGCAAACAGAAAAAAGAAAAACGTTCACCCAAGGGCACCCAGCAGTGCCACTGCGGCCCAACAGGCTGAAAACCACAAAAAAAAAATACCACTGCCCTAAAACATTACTAGAACATTAGGTCATTCTTTTTTATTGAGGCCCAATGTAGCATCTTTTCATGGGAGCCCAAAATCCGCACCCCTGCGCACCCCTGCGTGTGTGAAAAAAACATAACTACTCTGAAACCTCAGTCTCCTGCCTCCTCCGAATATGTAAGACAGCATGTAATCCCTGTGTGTCCTCAGTGACCTGACAGTCTATCAGGAGACAATTCCAAAAGACAAAACTATTAGAAACAGAATGTAAAGCGATCCTGCCATGTCTTTCAAGAAAACCATTTAGCGGGATAATCTGCTCTGAAAAACAACCTGGAGAATGATGTCCACTCATTAAAGCAAGCGGAGTAAAACTCAATCACCCATGCTCATTATTCTTCCGCATAGGCCACTGCGAGGCTGCACTAAGCTTACCATAAAGACAGACAACTTGATGAATAGCATCATAGCAGAGCCAGTCCAGACATGGCCGAGAGTTAATTGGTGGGTTCAGCTCTTTATGCAGCATTGCCGGCTTGTGATTCGGCTTGTGATTTAGTGCTATGAGTGGCCACTAGCCTGCACGGGTGACTTCTGAGGCCAAATGGACTGTTATATTTCAGGTGAGGTGTGATTTATACTCCACTCTTCTGCAGTTTAACACAGGGGGTTACATACTAAAGCCAGCAATAAATCACCGGGTCTCTTCAGGAAAGAAAAAAAAAACTTTTGTTTTTCTGTGTTCTTGACTCTCAACCTTAATTTATGATAGGAGGGTTAACCTATTTAGTATCTACGATTTTCTCGAGAAAAGACTCTCATTTACTAGAGAACTGTTCAAAGTGTGATGCCAAGAACCAACGGGCATGCCCTGGAACACAGACACTAATAGGGTGGGTTCTGGTTATGAGTAGTAGCCTGACGTGATGATGTATTTGGAGTGTCAGGGTTTAACACAATCACACCGGGAGAAAAGGGACCGCAGACATTGTCAAAACAAATCTTGGACAGTTGCGTATTTGGCATGCGCAATAAAACCAACGTTAAGGTGTAAATGGGATCAGTTAATTCGCACGGAGTGAATAAATACTGAGAAGTAACACAGACCGCTCCGTTGAACTTTTTTCACAGCAACCTATAACTGTTAATTTAATAAATGATGGTGAGCACAGGACTGAGTTAAACTTATGGGTAATGATTCTCTGTGTACTCCTGGTGGGAACATTGTGTCCCACTGATTAAAAGCAACCACACTTCACTCCTTTTTCTTCTTATGTAAACACATATGGGACATTATCCAGGTTTAAATTTAGATTAGTGTCTCTTTCTTTCTACAGTTGGCAACTTGACTGCCAAAAGATTTGTTTGTCTGTTTCCAAACCTAGTTGAAATAATCAGATATGAACAAAGGAGACCTTCCAATTTGTATAAACAATATATAGATGAGACACAATCTTTTCCATGCAAGCAAGTTAATTTTCTTGGAACTGGAAATGTAATGTAAAAGTAGTTAGTATGTCAGCAGCACGTGAGTGAGGTCATCTGTCTTTGTTGTGCTTCACTAAAGCAAACAGGAAACTGGAAGGGTCGTTAAAGGCCACGACGATATCCGCCCCGAACGGCAAACAAATGAATTCCACAAGGAACGTGTTTAATTGCGTAATTGCAGACCACCAAATTAGCTTCTGAGGAGAAGGCAGGTGCCGTCACTGCTGGCCTCCTCCTTGAGAACTCTGTTACGGCTCCTAAGATTTTACGATAGCCCTGATGGGATTTCTCAGCGGTGCAGGGACGTCTTCTCCTGCGGCGCCATTAGGCGTGTAATCATTTTGGTCTGTCTTTGCAGGGCTCGGATAAGCACTAGGGACGCACTTTCAGCAGGTCGATTCTCAACCCGTGCCACCAGGCCCAGCTCACGGTGATAATGGCTCTTTAATCTCCCCTTCCAGTCTCAAGTCACATGGTGGATGGCATAATTATAGTTTTTTTTTTCTTTTGCATTTAAATGCAACCCTTTTCTTCCATATCTTCAGAAACATCTCGTTTATAAAATAACTGTAGAAAGCAAACACTGGCAGTAAGACTATAACAGTGACTGTAGAATATATAATCATGTATTAAGGAGGAGAGTGACTGTTGCATACACATCTATATTCATCTGTCCCACTATTTACGGGCTACAGAGGGGACTGATCATGTGATCCACCGAGTGAATGGCATGGTAATTAATTACAAATTAGGGTTGCTCAAACATGACCCAAATACATAAAACCCACTTAATGCAGTCTCATGGTGCAGCTCAACTAATATGGCAGCAGTACCCTGGCTCATCTGAACTGAATGGACTGAATTCGGTCTGTGTGTTTTGTCAGGTGGTAACACACTAAAAGGTGATTGACAATCGGCGGAGATGAAAGCAGGGAGCAGACGTCACCGACATGACGGGAGCGCCCAGCTCGTGCTCTCTGGCAAAAACAAACGCATAAGCCACGGTGTCGTCACGCAACCCAAACCGCACGACTTCAGGTACGGCTCCGGCATTATCAGCCTGCGAGTGAAATGGAAAAGAAATGGAATCGGAGTTGAATCTCTTATAACACCCCCCCCCCCCCCCCCCCCCAAACAGATAACATTTGAGTGACGGACTCGCTCAAATGTCACACCATAATCTATGACCATCTGCAGCAGGCATTCTGGTTCATGCATATAAACTTATATGCTTGCTGGAATAAGCTCTCTCAGATGGCTGACCTCAAAAGTCTAAGTAAAAATACATATATACAGTAAGTGTGTTATTTTTCAGATGCGTTTTTTCCCCCACAGTCCTATAGGGAAGAGGCACGGAGCTGCAGTGGTACCAAATGTGGCTCAGAGCACCAGCGGTCCGGAGAACATGCGCCCCCATTACCAACGGGAGGAAGCAGCTGGTTTATCCAGAAGCTCTTTGGATTAGCAGCTCTGTAGGGTCACCTGTGATCTCACTCATTACACATCCATATTCCACTAAAGCACCCACTGTTATATTGATGACATGTCAGGCACTTTAATTCACACTGGACTACAGAGGAAATGGAATAGTGCAGACTGCTAGCATAGGGGCTACAGTCTCTCACACACACGCACGCACGCACAAGCACACACACACACACACACACACACACACACACACACACACACACGCACGCACGCTCTTCTAAATGAGGAATTCTTTTGTCTTGGCAATAAAACACATATAATATTTGCATTTTAATGTGATGATGGTTTACCCGTTACAAACACACACAACTATTATCAATTTGGATGCTTGAACCTAAACAACTTTACAAATTATCTAAGAAAGCTCAAATTTGAACTTCATTGAACAATGTACTTGAAAAGCCTTATTAAACCTAATGAAAATGTGATTTCCTTCAAAGGCAAAGGAAGAAAGGAAGGACTTTCCTTTACATAACCGCAATTGATTCGGCAACCTACATCACCTCCTCTCAGGTGCATCGGCATATGAGCAGAGTGACAGATGCATACCAACTGAAGATTAATAATAAACATTATTTACACATACAGTTTGAACAAATACATATTGTTCATAGTACAGTCCTACTGACTGCGATAACTCACTATATCCCATTATATTGCATAAGTGTAAAGCTACATTAAATGTTCATACAGTATGTGTGGTTGTGGAAATGCTTAGTAAAAGGTCCAGTTCTCAAACTTTTTCTGCTGTTCACAGCCCTATGTTTAATTACATTTGTGTTTAAGCACAAGTTTCTGCGAACGGTATTCAAATAGCAGTTCTTCATTCATCTTGGTTATAGAGTCTAATTCATGCCCACACTTCTGAGGGACCACCATATTTTCCTGTGCTATTAAAGGGCAAATGGAGAGATAGTGGACTGCAGTGGGTGTGAAGGCAGACACACTTCATCATGGTGAAGTTTAAGGCCATTTGGGGTACTATTCCTGTATACTCGTATTCCTTCTCACATAAGAAATCAGGTCAGACAGTTTCAAAAACCATTTAAGTTTCCTTTGCAGGGGAAAAAAAACTATAAATAAAGCTTTTATTTGTTTAAAATTATACCATAATCCTTATGTATTTGTAGGTTATAATTACACATACAAGTCTTTCCCCATTTATCTCATATGTGTGGCATATTAATGTGAAAGAGTTCATCAAGATTTGTTTTAAATGGCTCTCAATGAGTCAGTATCCTAAAGCAAAAGACACATGATGGTATTATTATGCCATGATCACCAAGAGTACAGTTTAGAAGTGAAGTTCAGTTCCACAAATGCATTACACAGACTCGCACTAAAGGAAACGATTATCTTGACAGAAAGTATTAGCCTGCACAAGACACCGCTATGTGATTACTATACACATGTGTGTTTTGTTTTTATAGTTAATAGCATGGTGGGATAATGTGCATTTATCCAACATTATGATTTGGGAAATCTGTGCAACTGGAATCATCATAAATTGTCATCATCATTTTGTATCTGTAACAAATTGTAAATTGCAATTGCACATTGTCATTCAGACTATGAGATATTATTTGTTAAAGAACATGTCAAGACCCCTGATAATAACCCCTTTAACTGGACACGACCCCTGACAATGCAGAGTAACCTCTTAGTGGACACGACCTTGAAAATGCTGAGTAACCTCTAACTGGACACGACCCCTGACAATGCTGAGTAACCTCTAAGTGGACACGACCTTGAAAATGCTGAGTAACCTCTAACTGGACACGACCCCTGACAATGCTGAGTAACCTCTAACTGGACACGACCCCTGACAATGCTGAGTAACCTCTAACTGAACATGGCCCTGATAATGCTGAGTAACCTCTAACTGAACATGGCCCTGATAATGCTGAGTAACCTCTAACTGAACATGGCCCTGATAATGCTGAGTAACCTCTAAGTGGACACGACCTTGAAAATGCTGAGTAACCTCTAACTGAATATGGTCCTGATAATGCTGAGTAACCTCTAACTGAACATGGCCCTGATAATGCTGAGTAACCTCTAAGTGGACACGACCTTGAAAATGCTGAGTAACCTCTAACTGAATATGGTCCTGATAATGCTGAGTAACCTCTAAGTGGACACGTTAGAGCTCAGCTGCAGAAGTCCCCTTGATCCCTGCGGAATCCCACTAGCCCAGATTCACTAGAACCCTGCATGAAACCACCCGCCTCTTCCCAAAACCAAGATGTGACAACATTAATATGCCAAGTCAGACTTTTAAAATAAAATAAAAAACATTTTTTAAAGGCATTCCTTTTGTAATTAATGAAGCACAACTCAAGCAGGCGGTTTAAATTCATTCCCCATAAAGCTGGCCCGACACTTTCAACCAGGTGATGTGGTGATGTGAAGCACATCAAAAAGATGAATAGGCAAGACAGGCTTTGAATCGGAGCATCAAGAGGAACAATCCAGCTAAATGAGGGAGAGATTGGCTGTCGGTTCGGTCGGGCTTGTCTGCCTCCTCTTTTTTCTGTCCAGCACCAGACAGCTTGTTCCTAGAACCCCACGGAGCGGCTCCTTTGAAGATCCGCACCGGCTTCCCCGAGCAACTTTGAGATGCTGGGCCCAACATCTGTTGCGCTTGGATGCCACAGCGGTGTGGTCATAAAGTGCAGTCTTAGCTCCACTGACTGATGGCCATGAGCGTCCGAGGCCTGCCCCTGGTGATCGGGGGGGTTGTGATGCCAGTCATATCAATGAGGAACACAGAGAAGCATCCAGTAGCATGAGGCCGACCCCTAGCTGTGGTGCCTGCATTAGCATAGCATGGAGGAAGACATTTCTTTAGCATTTATTACGTTCTGTACGTTTCTACACCCAGTGCAGAAAATCATATTCCTGCACAGCAGGATACTGTTTATACAGGTATATAAACATGTTAAAATTCTTCGGAAGGCACTAAGAAAATAAAACGCTAAAAGCTAGCTAGTGCTGTCTGCAAGCTTGGTAGCTTTTTGGTTTAATAACAAAAATAAATAAATAACTCAGAAGTAATTCAGAATATTTATTCGTTTCAACTCCAAGTACCTGGTCAGTGGCCAGGATCTCTCAGTGAAGGTCTCTTGTCAGCCTAATATACTTTGGTTTGAGGCCTGCATCTGCAACCTCCTTCATAATGTTGTGCGTCCCTGCGTGTCTCATCCCTCTCTCTCACGGTACGAGCCAAAGAGACCACAATTGGACACAGAATCCATGCTGTGATGTGGAAAATTGCTCCATTATTTCATCATCAAGGGAGCACCAAGGTATGTAAAAAAAATAGATGCCACGTAGGAAAGAATGCTCCTGTAGAGCCAGGAGCCAGGCATGGCCATGAGTTACAGGGGGCTCGCTCAGTGCTGGGGTCATTCTTTTATAAAATGTGAGCTTAGACGCTTACCTCTGGGTCTGACATGTCATTAGGTACACTCATACAAAAATTTCAAATGTCAAACATTTTCAAAATTTTTAATAGCTTTATGATTGTAACCTTTTTTCTGTCACAGTATTCTTGCTGCCTTATATGGACGTTTTATAAGCGTATGTCGCCTTCTAAATGTATTGTTGTTTTTGTATCTAAATGTATTGTTAAACATATGTAACGTCAGATAAAGCTGCATGTTGCGTATGTCATTATACAACCACCTGATGTGCTGCTCTGTACTTGTTTACAGCTGCGTGTTCTGTTTGTTTTGTTTTTTTTAAAGACGATAACATCTCAAGCTGTTTTTAACATTCAGGGCTGCGGAAGGAAAGTTGCTTAACATGCTAAGGTAGTCAGGACATGCTTCGTCTTAGTTGTATATTATTCTATTGGATCTTATCAGCACCGTCAGGCAGGTCTGAGGTCAGGCACTAAAAGTGTAGCTTTTCAGCAAGCTTTCAAACAGCGGTGTTCAGGTTCTAATGACAATAAAGATGTTCATAAATCGCCAGTCTGTACAAAACCTGGCCAGGGGAGACAAGCCATAATTTTCCCTGGGCTGAAAAAGGAGAAAAGGGAGACTATGAATGTTTAATCAGTGTAATCAAAAAGACAGCTACCCCCTGACAGCTTGTCTTGGAACAGACAGGCAACAACGTGAGGCGAGCTCCATTAACAAATCCCACTGCTGGGCTCAGGAAACGTTGCAGTTACTTGAGACCAATGGGAATACTAGAGCTGAGGCTGGTGAGCTGGTACATTTAATGAATAGGTGATCTCAGACTTTGGAAGAAAGGGCAGCCTTAGGTTAATTTATTTTTAAGAAACTTGATATTTTTATACTGACTTTGATTTTTATGCTGAATTTGGATTTTAAACCAAAGCAGTGATTTATCACTATTTGAGTGGTACTGACTGACCATCTTTGATCAAGGTCATATGCAATAAACAACATGCGTCAGTGGAACATTGCCAATTTTGGAAAGTATGTGAATGTTTTGTAATGTTAAAGTTCAGAAAGAATGGGAAAAGCACCAAACCATCATGACCATCACACACGGAGATTTACAAACCTACTGCACTGTATGCTGCTATCGCTAATACTTCCAGGCAGCATATGTAGAAAACAAGACTATTACCACTGACCCACTAAGCAACCACTATGCCAATATTCCTCCTAGACCAAACCTAGATGAAGCTGCCGTTGATCCAGTCCAATACACAGCTTGAAAGGAAGCTGTCGGCAAAACACAGGACGAGGGACAACTTGCAAACTGCTCCTTAGTACTAGAACCTACTCACTGAGGGAAAAGAGAAATAAAAGAAAAGCTGACGGAATTGGTGAGCTGTACTTGACCTGGAATCTGGCCAGAATGAAAAAGGCTGATGTTTCAGCTTCAAGCATCATTCACATCTCAAGCAGGCACTTTACATTAAAAAACATAATACTAATGGACAGTGTATGAAGAGAATGGACTTCTCCATCTAAAGAAACTGTTCACTGTTTGGATTTCAATGCCAAGAAACTAAAGGAAAGGAAAGACCTTTACAAGGAAAAAAAAACCCTGTGAACCCTTTGAAATGACCTGAATTACACTATGGCTTAAGACTTCATAAGAAGCCATTTTTATAAACCACACCCCATGTTACAATGCTATAAGAGGCAGGTATAGAACAAGCTCTGGAATCAGATTACACTCGTGCCACGGGTGTGAACATCATAATGCATTCACATTACTTCTTTATACAGAACCGATACAAGTTGAAGAAAACTGATACACAGGGTGCGTATTTGAATAAACTTAACCAAATCCTAAAGCCAGACTACCCAGCCATGCTGATATGGAAGCCTGGTGTGACAACAGGCTCATCATGCAACAATGATGTAAATACCTGGCACACAAAAACTCACAGCATCCTTTCTGCAAAACTCAAAAACTGCCTTTAACGCAGTCTAGCATATATTGTTGTGTGAGGCACAGCTGGACGGCCACAGCTTAGACTACATAACACTCAGAGAGCTGTTAGAGCTGGTATTTTTATGTCAAGCATATGATGAAACGGCAGGTAAAACCATCAAAGTAGATTTTACTGGACATCTCTGCAAGTCATTGGTATTGGCTGAACTGAGGTGTTTAGTTTAAGAACATGATTTATGGTAACCTAAAAGATTATTGGACACCGTTGTTGCATCATCCGAAAACTTAAAACTGTCGATGTATTCTCCGCAGTATTCTCCATTCAACAGTCCATTTCTCTTTGAGAATGCACTCTATCTTTTACACACACACACACACCTCAATTTTAACATCAGGGGTACTGCGTGATCACACAGGGACTGCTCTTTCTTAACATGAGCGTCTGGTCAGACCAGTGATCAAAAGAGATGAATGGCCTCAATAAAGTGTGCAGATCAGGTCAGAGACATGAGACTCCAAACACTCTGTGAATGCTGAACACACAGCGCATCCACTTCTCTTTATATGTCTGGTTTTTCCATCTTCTCTCTTTATTTTGTAGCATATTCAAGGGGTACTTCTGTCTTAATCTAAATTATCTGACTGTTGAAACTTGAACCCATTGAACAAATCCAATAAGAGAGTTCTTACATTCATACGAGCTTTTTTTCAATTTAGGATTAGAAGAGAATATGTGCCAGTGATTAATTGCATCAGGATTATGTCAAAGTTAAGTGCTGTATGAGTATTTAGGGCAAAACTGTCTAATTATATTTGATTACTATAATTAAGAGATTTGGGACAAAGGGTCATGCCATAAGTGCTTAAATTGCAGCTGTCATTTTGGGAGTAAAGATATCAAAAGGTCTTCTTCCTCTTCCTCTTCACCAAGCATACAGTACAGTACACTGCACAGTTAAAACCATACAGCATACTGGGAGAGCTGAAGAACACACTCACTGCTGGATATTTATTTAGACATTAACTGGACTTCAAGTGAAATGTGTGATACATTCTGACTACATATATTATACTTTCTGTCATAATCATAATCAAACCTTCATGTGATAATTTATGTGCATTTCCAGTTCTTGAAATAAGAACAGTTTTTCGGCTTCAACTTGTGCACCGTTTTCATTTCAGTGACAAGTGTGTGGCTGCGTGCGGATCACACGCTCCCAGATCACACTGGAGTGGGAACGGACATGTTCACTCCTGACTCTGGGCATCTGGGTAACGGTGCAGTGCTCCACCAGCCAGTCAGCTGAATTTAAACTTCAGCCCTCATTGCTCTCGAAGCAAGAGAACAGGACACAGGGGTGTTTTGGAGAGCTGGATTCATTTTCATGAAATTATATAATAAAAATGAATTTACACTCATAACTCAACGTGCTGGACGTAGGCAAAATGGAATAAGGTTAGCAGAACACATAAAAATAAAATGTGCCTCTTCTCTCTGCTTAAATTATTCATTAGGACTGCCAACAAAACTGGATCAAATCCCCAGTTAGTATGTTGCAATTAGAGAATTACTGGTGTTCCAGAGAAGACCACATGGATTTGTCAAATTAATCAATTCTGGTTTAGTATTAATGACCGATGCAAACTGAACAATGTGCATCAAGTCTGTTAATGCCAGTAAGCATGCATGAGAAGAGGAGAGGTCCAGGAAGGATGAACACAATCGTTGGCACGATTGCTGGACTGGCTTCCAGCCAACAGTGGAGAGAGTTTGGTCACTTGGAGAGCTGTATGTAAGTAAGCTTTATTCCAAAGTTGTTTCCTTTAAGATGATGAATTGGACTGGCTTCTTAACTGATCGATGCATTTTCACCATGCCAATCTGAGCCCACATCACTTCAGAAACAGAGCAGACATACCTGCGGAGTCAGGTAGACGATCGTCTGGTTTTTGTCTGGGTCTGGTCTGGTCCTCGACCCATCAATACTTCAGTTACCAGTGAAAAACATAGATGCACTTTTTAAATAACCTTTACTCAAAAAATATATAATTGTATTCAGTGAAAATAAAGGTTTATGGGATCAAATATAACATTACACCTGTACAATATATGAGCTTCTGAACTGAGAGCTAAATGCTGCCAATGATGGACACTGAAGGGGATGTCAGCGATACACTAGGGTCAAAGAGACATCATAAATAATGTTGTCTCGTGGGCTAGGTAAATACAGTATATACCGACAGCAGCTGCTCACATGCCTTGGCACTGGGTGCCATCAATCAACAGTCCTATAAAAATTCATCATTCGTAACATTTCAGAGTTTGCTCAGTGACATGGATTGGCCCATGATTGTAAATGTCCATCTCTGCTGCTCTGAGCTGCATGGTTAATCAACTGCACTCCAGCAGCAGTAAGTTGCCAATTTCACAGATTGTGATTTTACAGTGGTCACAAGCTACATGCTCCTAAGCTCGGTTGGGTGCGACATAGCGCAACGTAATGAACGTCATGATACTCGAGATGACTTTTCTCAATTACTTCAACATTCAAATATTTGTTTTGGGGAAAAGCAGAAGAAAAAAAAACACTTCAAATGCTCGCTTACAAAGCTAAGCACTCATTGTCTGAGATGAAAAACTCTTTACAAGTAAAGCCTTTTCATTTGCATGATCAGAAAAGGAAAAAAAAAAACATGGCTTTAAAGGTAGACTAGGATAGTTAAGAACCAATTATACCTGCAGATGCTGAATCAAAGCTCTGTAACCAAATGCAATCCCAGAGATACATTATTTAGATTTTTCATTTAAGGATAGGGAAAGTTGTTTATCAACCCAGGCGTATTAAAGTTGATGTTTTCCATTTAAATTCAATGTGTTTCTTGCAGGTTTTATTGACTTTTTTTGCATTCCTGCAAATACATTCTCTTGGCTACATCTGTGCCTAAAGCGAAAATTCTCGAAACATATTTTGAATAAACATATAAAAATACCAAAAGGATGCACATGCCTGTAGTGTCAGGTTGCCATTTTCATTGAGGGAGATCATCAATCTGATGGCTTAAACCACTGCATCAGGGGTTTTCTTTTGCCATCTTTCTTTGCTTGTGTCATTACCACTGCTATAACCCTCAGATTGGGCTCGGCCGGATCATTCGCCATTGTATCCTAGTGTTAAACCATTGAACCACTGTCTGCATTGCTATAGCTCTTCCCTCCTGTAGTTCAATTAAATTGACTTATAGATAAAAAAAAGAACGATACGGAGAACTGCATCCCAGTGCTGGGACATTTAGCTAATGGAAGACTTGTAGAACGTCAGCTCTGCTGTCCAGTAAACTTGGCCCGGCTGAACCCACCCAGGCAGAACATTCATGACGGAGCATACTGAAGTGATGGAGCTAGACTGAAACCACGACTGCGTGTTTCACAGCAATACAGTTTACAGCGGCCTTACAAAAACACGTTCCCAGTTAACCAAGTAATGAGCCAGTGTTTCTGTTCATAACGAATTGTAGGTGACACAGGAGTTTAGGGGTCTTGGTCTGTTTGTTGTGTTGTTTTTAGCATTCCACATTTTAAATAGAATGATTATGAGGTTATGGTGAAGGATGTTGGATACACTTTGTTATTATTAATATTCACATCTGTGTTTTTTTTAAACCATGTAGGCATCATAGCTCTTTTTACACATATTCCCCTTCTTCAGGGCATCATAAGTAATTGGAAAATTTCTATTCACTTTTTACCAGGTGCACCATTGGATTATTATTCTATGCACAAGCAAGCTCGCTAAAGGTCTACAGCTGATTCTAGTCTGGTGCTGTTGTCTGTCAACATGATAAAAAGTCTGAACGTCTGGAGAGCAGGTCATCATGAAGTTGAAAAATCAGAATATCGATTAAGTAAAAAAAAATCTGAGAAGTAAACAAAACATTATTTGTGTGAGAATCATGTGTTTAGTATTCCGCAGTGCTCTGTAGAGTACTACTACTTCCCGCTACTAAACTACTGATTTTTTTTTTCAGGACTAAAAGCGGAATGTTTGTGACTGACCTGTCACCTGATCTGATGCCATGGAGCATGCTGAGGACATCACAGAAGGCAGAAAGGCAGAAAGACCAGCAGACAGACACTAAGTGACAACAGCTTTATTACAGGCCTGGCATGACATAACCATTAAAGATGCCCAGGGTCATTTGATCTCTGTGGATCACAGATAACTGCAGTATGCACCAATATTGCAATTAGCTCTCTGCATCTCAGTGATGAGTTATAATGCTTCTTAAATGAGTTACAATGCTTCATCATAAATGCTAGTCGAGAAACTGTACAGAAATCCTCGAGGCAAGAGCTAGATGATAGGCTATTGTAATGCATTACAAAGAATTTAGGCCAACCAAACAGAAATGCTTCATTTTCATCATTCAACTCTTTTCTTGCCCATTCCTCCTTCCTGTTAGTCTTAGCCACGCCCCAGCGCACACGCCATTGCGGAGTGCCTCGGTGTGGGCGATATGCGCATGAGTGTCAGGTGCTCAGTGCACTGATGTGAGTCTTCACCCTCTAAACAACCATATACGTTCCTGAAAGCTCCAGCCTCAGACACTACACCGAACACCTAGGACTCAGACCCAAATTCATGAGATAGGGCTCACCTCTTTTGCACAGGTGCTTGTGATGGGTGAAGCGTTCAGGAAGCTCTCGAGCACACATCTCACTGCAAGGCTGCCACTGGAAGAGCTCTTCATTCATGGTGAGTCACTCATTAATGCACAAGAACAGGGGGGTTGTGGACACACGCTGCACCGGCTCGGAGTGCAGATAAAATAAAACCGGTCACATTATGCATGACCCTTTGCGGCCCTATATTCACATTTGCAGTATTGTGAAATTACCTCGCAAATGATATTCATGTTCTTTTGCAGTCTGTTCGTAGTCGATATTTTCAACAATACAAAATGTCAAATATCAAACATTCATACTTCATGCACACATACAAACCATGACCTCTGTGGTAACCTAATACAATTTGTATGTCCAAGCTCAAGTAATTCATACATTATGTTCTAGTAAGAGTGCCAGCATGGATGACATATAAGATCCACTGCTTAAACAACCTTTACCTCTTTGACATCTGACAACTGACTCATCACTGAAGAATACATCATCCGACTTACCTGTGTCTGTTCTGTCAATAATCACAGTTCTCAGAGGGGAACAAAAAAAATTACTTAAATCTCGTTTGTTGCTGTTTCAATCCTAAATCACAATGATGTGCTAATTTGTTTAAGACATATGATAAACATGTAAAGCTGTAAAACTCTAAAGATATATCATTAAAACAGGGCAGCGTCCTGCTGATGAAACAGGATTGCAGGATTGCAGAGGTTTTGAATAGTGCTTTAGGAAAATGGTTAAAAAAGTTGCAAAGTGTAAAAGATGAACGACAAATACGGAAAGTTAATCATTTGACAAATAATAATTAATTGGTAGGTTTTAAAAATAGTTGGTAGGTTTAAAAATGTAGTGTCCCAAAACCTCTCTTTAAATGTGCCTTTAAAATAACAATCTGGGTTATTTCAGATTTCTTTTCACCAACTTCAAAGCTATTATTAGTGATACGTACACCTTTCTAATAGTCTGCATGCCACATACTGACAGCACTTGACAGTACAAATTTAGGTGGGACTGACAGTGATATGTCGGCTGTCTCAGTAAGTGGCCCTGCTTTAAAGGACCCCTGGGGTTATGGGTAATTGTTCACCAAGACCCAAGCTGACATCATTTCTAAGATGATTTGTTCCCTCTAAAAGTCCTTCAAATCTACAACTGAATAATTGTTCAATACCAACCAGAATCACTACTCAAAGTGTCTAAATCACTGATTCAGTTGTCTACGTTCTGCAAGCTTCACAAAATGTTAATCTTTTAAATAAAATATCCACCCATTTTGCACTGTGAGAAAAAAAAATGTGAAAAAAAATACAGCAGAAATACAGAGCATTCAAAATGGCCACTGCATATTATTAACATCAGCCATGTCAGGATTACTAGTGCCTCGTCTAGATCACAGATTCAGCAGCACGTCCGTCTCCATCACTGCGTGCTAATACCAGCCATGAGCTGAATCAGTGCGGGGCGCTGAACGGGTGATGCACGGTCTACGTACCTCATGCTCAAAAGCAAACATTTCAACAAAATAAGTGGGGGGGGGGGGGGTAGAATGATGGAATGATGGCTAACTCGTCTCAAACATTTTGTAAATAAGTGATGCTTTGTCTGATTTTCATACTCGTGACATTCCTAATCAAGTGGCTTATTCTTAGAATCTGAGAGAATGTGAAGATGAATCTCACTATGAGTTTTATGCTCAGTAGGACGTGTAAGCGGATGAATGGTTATTATCGTTTAATTCGTTTACACTGTGCTCTAATAGAAGGGATTTTTCAGGACTGACTTGTGGCCAGCAGGGCGGGGGATTAGAGTGGTTATCTTTAACACTCATCACACCACAAAATGATCCAGGTTCAGACTGGTTTCCTGTTCATGCAAACCAAATGGTATCAAAAATCTTCAGAAGGTCAAAGGTTCTTCAGAAAGTCTCCTTGATTTGCCATGTTAAAACCTGAAGCTGAGGACCACTGGGTCAGAGACATTAATCAGGTGTGCTGAATTATACTCGTCAACAGCCCTCAATGGAGACGATTATGCCAGACCACGTTATGAGATGTCTGGTGAGGTTTAGGGATTGAGGGTGTCTGAGTTAGTCATATACGTTTGAGTCTGGCCACTTGGATAAGTGGTTTTCTCACACAATTTCATACATACTATGTCTCTCTTTCATTTTCTATCTTCCTCTCTCTATGTCTTTCACAATCAGTCTTCCTCTTTTTCTCAGAAACACACACACACACACACATATATAAACACACAAAACATGCCAACCTTCTCTGAGGTTACTGATGTTGTCATAGCAACTGTCATTTTTTGTACTGTCAGTACTTAAAGCTGCAAACTTTAATAGTGTACCAAATAAAAATATATAAAACCTCAAAAGACGTATAGCAACTTAGCATTAAGGTTTACGTCCAGCAGGAGACAAAAAGCAAAACAAGGACTAATGGGTGAAATGTGAGCCCGAATATTGTGTCAACATAAAATATCATTCCAGCTTTTGCACATTTTTTAGTCTTTCATTAGAAAGTTGGCATGGTGTGAAAGTGAGACTACAAAAATCAGAATAAAAACAACAGACCACAATTCGAATGCTAAAATGTATTCCCAAACATACAGGTGGACAGGCAGTACAAAATGAATAAACTAATAGAAAAGAGAGGAAAAAATACCTGATATAGTTACATAATGCTAACAAACTAGACAACTTTGCCTGCTACTGGCAGATGAATATCTGTGTCAGGTGCTCTTTTTGCGAACTCCACACGTAACAGCCTCAGCCAAAACAAAACCCTGTTCATCACCGGAGGTGGTTTTTCTGAGGATGATCTTACAGGTTACATCCTGACTGATGTTCTCAGGCAGTTGGTTCCTCCATCCTAGACGTCAAGCTCTGCCCTCTCCTACACAGCCAACGCAGATGTACGATTCACCCAGCCCACTGCTACGTTCTCTAAACACTCCTAAAAGCTCTCACAACAACCAGCCCAACAAAATGAGAGTTCACCTATGCAAACCAGCCTAACAACCCTACGATCAGAAGCTTTGCTTCTCCAGGTGAGACGAATTCTAGAGGCCTTTCTTTCTTTCCTTATGCGCCCCTCAGGCCTATAAACGGTTAGACCCTGATGAAAAGCACCCTCATAAAACAACCCCTTGGAAACATAACTGCGGAGGAATTCCTCCATAATCACTGGCCCTCTGCTCCTTGGCCCTGACAGCACGTAGCCAAAGGTGCAGCCGGGAGACGGCACCGCCGAGCCAAGGAAGCATCCACCTCCACCTACACCTACCCCTCCACCTCCGGAGGCTTTCGGCGATTTCACTCCATCCTGTCGTTCCAGAAACTGGGAGGAAGCTTTTGGTTTCGTCCATGTGCGACGTTTTTAACGTGAAATATCAGGGCCAAAAGCGTGCTGTGCCAAGCTCACCCCTGAGACCAGGTCAGATATATAATGCAACCTGCTGAATATCTACTGATGGCCACATTTGCCCAAGTTTAGCGAGTTTATACAGTCAAGAGATCAACAGCTGGTTCAGCCTCCAGCAATGCCCGAGCTCCCTATTGTTTTCTGCCCGTCCTCCCCAACAGCAACTGGGTTACACAACGTAGTACGTAAAGGTAATTCTACAAATCACTATGTTACATTAATAGTTTTAATAAGCAACTCATCAAGCATGTTGTGATCTACTCAATTAATACACAGCGAGGAAAGAGCTTTTGTTCAACAAAAGTAAACAGCAGCATATTTTTGTGCAGAACAAGAAAACAATAATGAAATAATTGCTTTGCGATAAGTGTTGTTAGATTCCATGTATGAGCAAAGGTTTCTACGCTATAAAAACAAAATATTTGAACACATTTTGGCACATTTTATCCGTACTATTTAGTAATTCTCTAAATAGTACACACACAATCCACCCCCCACAGGGCACTTCGGCAGGGGTTGTCTGGGTGAAATATAAATAGGTAATTATCCCTCCAGTGTGAGGCAGTGAAGGCAGTGAGCTACACGTGACCAAACTAAAGCTAAACCCTCCGCACACACAAGAATATTAATTACTCTCCCATTTGGTGACCAAGAATCTCCCTCCTCTCCACTCTCTGGTGTACAAAAAAATGTATATATAATCCCACCACACACACACTCTCTGGTAAAAAAAAAAAAAGAGCGTGAATGTTGCTCCAAATCTTTTAAATAAAATAGTTAATGAGTGTGTAAATGTACTCGTGCTTTATAAATCATACATCAGAAATGTAAACCAGACACTGGTACACAAGCCTACTGTCACATTATGTAAATTTTAGTTTGCAGTGCAGCGCTGCCCCCTATAGGGCGGTTGTAAATAGTGTCCAGAGACCAGAACAGACGTAGATGATGCAAATCAGTATAATGGGTTTGAAATTTTTAAGCAGTTCGATAAAAAGTGTGATATACCCCCAGGAGGGAGTGGACCATCATCTTGTGATGGTTCTCCTTTATGGTTCTGTTACACTTCTCCATACCTTGGTAACGTGACGGCATAAGAACTGTATTTCAACTGTTAATAGAAGAATCTGACCTCAGTCTACTTCCCTGCATTCATCTGCTATTGCTACAAGTAGCTAGAAAATATTTTCAACATAAATTCTTCTTCCACTTTAGAGCACTGGCAGAAACAACAATAAAACAGAAAGTAACTTGCTATGGTATCTCGGTCAGAGAGGACAGCAAGCACATACAGCGTTACTGAAATTTAGATGAGGACATCTTAAGCTGATGCTGTAAAAATAGATATCTTAACAGCTAACAGAAGACACTTTAAATTAACATGTTCTGAATAGTATACATTTAGCCTAATGTACTGTACCTCCAGACTGCTTTGCTCAATAATGTTTACAGGCAGACACCTTTGGAGAAGAACCATCATCTCTGACTTTCCTTTGGAGAACCATCATCCCTGACTTTCCTTTGGAGAAGAACCATCATCTCTGACTTTCCTTTGGAGAACCATCATCTCTGACTTTCCTTTGGAGAACCATCATCCCTGACTTTCCTTTGGAGAAGAACCATCATCCCTGACTTTCCTTTGGAGAAGAACCATCATCCCTGACTTTCGTTTGGAGAAGAACCATCATCTCTGACTTTCCTTTGCTTATTTGATGTTCGATTCTGCAGCACACAGACACTTGTCTCGTCTCCTCACGCCATGTGCAGCTCCCAACACGAGGACACGAGCGGCCTTGGAGGAGACGTGTCCCCGCGACGGAGCCGCACTCACGTAAAAAATAAAAAAACGTGTCTGCTTCAGTACCCTGCACACAAACGCGCCTCCCACACACGTCTGCGTGCTGCAATGAAGGCCTGTCTGAAATCCTAATTACGCACGCGGGCCATGGATGCTTAGCTCCACAGCCACTCTCACCAACCCACATTAACATTTAATGACCGTGAATTTGGATTTGAGGGGAATTAAGTTTTCCCTGAAGACTTTAGCTGGATGCAAGCAACAATGTTGCAATGTCCACAGTGTCTGTGGGGTAAAAGGCAGCTTAGTTATTTATGATACAGTTATTTCTTAATGCCATCAGGTATATAAGGTATTCATGAAATGAAATGTGGTCCTTTGACTCAGAAGACTAAATAAATTGGCCGTCCTGTGACTTTTACAGGCTTCAGATTATGGAGTCCTCCCTCCTCATATACATATGCATAATTAACAAGGAGCCCGTTACTGGGTTAGTAAAGTTCCACAAACATGTGGCGATGCATAAAAACTGCAGTTCGTTTGTGTAACTTTTGAAACAAGCTGTCCCAATTCAACACAAATGGTTCCTTTCCACATTGCTACGGATGTACAAATATGCAAATGGTCTCATGTTCCACAGTGTGCCCAAGTAGCTGGCAGCAATGAGAGAAACGCCAGAAACTGGGTCCCTCATGATTAAGAACCCCAGCTTCCCCGGGCGACTCGGTCTCCAGAGACGTATCAACCCACTGATGCTCTTCCCCCCCAAAAGAATGACTATACGTGCCCTGTGATGCTTCGCTAGGTTGTCTTTATTTATCTCCGAGTTACTGCTACAGCTTTGATGCTTTCAGCAGGAGTCAGACGATGCACTGTCACATTACAATGATCACGTAATGCCTATGACTTAGCAGGAAAGTTCATATCATGACAAATACTAATATTTTTAAAATCTTAATTTCTTTCTCTCAATGATGGATTAAACTCAAACTTGGAATAACCTGCAAATTATAAAAAATGTTAATGGTGAACCTGGAAATGAAACACAATGGAACAAGTTCTCCATCTCAATACTGGGTGACTACATAGCGTTATATCCACAGAAGCTGATGGCCTGAGTCACACACTGTCTTCACTGCTTTTCCAATATGCAGTAAAGCAATTGTAATGATGTTGGTCTAAAGGTGACTGATCATCTCGAATGTGACTTCAGCCTAATGATGTGTGAAGATAGCAATGGAAACAATCATTGGATATATATGCTTACATGAAGGTGAGATGCAGCACTGTGGCTGCGCTAATAGCTTGTGCTATCTTTGTGAGTCAATGAAAGCATTGACCTTACTTGAGACAAAAGGACCTTTATTATTTAATTTTAAAAATGAGCTCAGATTTTAGCTCCGGCTCAGTCTTTTCCATACAAAGCCTTCCAGTGCGTCGCTCTGGACGAGGGTATACCCCAAAACGTTAAATATAAATGTAAAACAACAAACTAACTACAACCAAACTTTTAGCATGGTCTATGTTACATTAGTAGAGAAATGCAGCAGTCAAATTGTCAAACGCCTGGCCTGAAATAGTCTTTGTGGCACTAATGAGGCATTGCTCATGTTTGTACCGTGCACCTGGACGACGCTCGCCTGCCCGGACGACTGCGGCTTCAAGCTCTCTCTCTTGTTCCTTGCGTCTGCTGCGTTAGTAAATCAGTGCCGTGGGTTCTGCAGACCCGCCTTCACTCCTTCCACAGGCACCTTCTAACCAGCCTTACATGCTTGACATTGCATTTGCATACGCTAGGTCATTCTATAAGCGGCCACAGAAATCCTCATGGGGGCCGAGAAACAATTATTTAGGAAATCAGCATGGTCTCTCCTTCAGCAAGGAAAGGTTTTAATTACCTCTACAAGTTCAAAATACTGATGGCTTGCTTCTTCTTTTGTGCGGTGTTAGCAAATTAATTACCAAACACACAAGTGGTTCATCAGATATGGTTGATTTGGTCTCTCTGTGTTTATATGCACCCACTCAAAGGCTGTGTGTGGTATATGCTGTGTGAGGATTACTCCCCTGTTTCTCCCATGAGGAAACTTTTCACAGTGAATCTGACAATCTAGGAAAACCATCTTGAAACTGTAAGTTAAAATAACCTGCAAATCAGGCACAAAACTCCAAAAGAAAAAAAAAATCAAGATTCGGAATAAAAATATACGTTTTCTGTGCCTCATCACAGCTGACTGATGGAATATTTTGGGAGTGACTGTACTGATTTATAAATAAATCAACTGCTGATTGTCTATAATCTATAACCTGTCCTAAAACCATTAAACCGTAGCCTGACTAGTGTAGAATAATGTATAGGACAGTAATGCAGTTTTCCCTATTCCTTTCTCCTCCTACTTCACGTCAGTGAAATACTGGCCATCTCCCCTCTAAGCAATCTCAGTCACCTCCATTACGCTGTACTACCAAGGTCAACAGCCAAAGTCACCTCCATGCATCCCCCGTGACACCTTCACTTTCCATTATGTGCTGCAGGACATGGCCCGAGTGCTGGTGATCTCTCACATTCAACAAATAACCTACAATTATTTTAAGTCTGTTGAGGCACCATGCATCACTGGTCAGCTGTGGCCATCAGTGAGACTTTTTGTGAGAGGATGCCAAGGGAAGAGTGTGAAAGTCTTAATAGTCTTAAATCTTAAGTCTTAAGGCTCTTCATTTTAAGACTGAAGGATAATTTCCAATGTGGTCTGAAATCTCCTTAATTCATCCCTCTGGGCTTATTACTGTTCAGGAAATATTTAATGTTGCGATCTTTTATCTTGTAAGTTGTCATAATTTCTACTGATACAAGTTTAGAACATGCTAGAAATGACAACTAATCAGTGAAATAAAATATCAGGAATAGAAGATCAGGAGACTGTTAAATGCTTTTAACACTATTAAAAATTCAAGAACCCATCTGTTCCCAGTCACAAACACATCAGATACCCAGAAACCTTAGCAGTGATAGAGAAAAACACGTTTGATAAGTAGCTGTTTATACAAACTGAAGACAAAAATTTTTTTGGTCAGTTTTGTCAATTGTGTCGGTTTAAAAGGCGAGCAGGTTAACAGCTGTAAGACTGCAGTCTCTTGAACAGAGCCATCAAACAGCATGAATCCCAGAAATAAAATATCAAAAGGACATATGTGCATAAAAACTAGCTGTGCTGCAAGGTCAGCTAATGTGGTGCTGGAGTTATTGTCATTCAGATGTCCTTGCGAGTTCAAGCACCCGCCACCTATGAGCAGGGGCTGTGATGCAGGAGATATCAAAGCCCACATCAAAGGCGGGCTAATTCTTTATCCCCCTGTAGCAGTAAGGGAGGGACAGGTGTGCACAGAACTCCACTATCAATCAGCTGATTATCTCTTGAAGGCGCCGTTGTCACAGGCTTCTCTGACAAGCTGGCAGATTACTGCAAGATGCAATTAAGATCTCTGCAGAGTACACAGTCTTCCGCGCACAGGGTTCACGGCAGAGAATGAGACGGGAGTTGTGGGACTGCAGCGGCAGAAACCTGAGCCTGGTCTTCATGGCACAGCACTGGATAAGTGTGTTTGCAGTTAAAAATCGCAGAGGCTGAATGGTAGCGGCATTCCCAAAGTGTTGAAAATGACACCGTCACGGGGGAAGAGTCCCCAGAACAAGGTTGGGAAGCAGAGCGAGTCTCCAACTGAAGCGTTTGATGAAAATGAACGAAAATGAACCGAACATAAAAGTGTACGAACTACAACAGAAGAAGCAAGGTAACGCGTAATGACCGACGACGGTCACGAAATTCTAACGGGGCTTAAATATGGTGCAACATAATAACATACATCACATGTGGTGTGGCTTCTGATGGACAGCATACACTACCTCAGGCTACAATTAACATAAGAACACACACACACACGCCAAACCGTCCGTCATGGCATAGGGAGGGCCCATGACACACATCTAGCCTTAGATTTAAATCGACATAGTTGGCTGGCTCAGAAATAAACTACTGCAAAATTAGATCTTCTACAGACGTAATAATTTAGCCATATCCATTTGAGCCTTATTAAAAATGAATGAAATGAAAATCTCTTTGCTTAGGGTTGCTATCAGTATAGAATCTTGGGCTCTTATTGCCAACCACAGTGAAAATATTCCACCTACACAGTCAGAATGTGCTGCAAGGGTTTAAGTTTTTTGCTTCATGTGGTTTAAAAAAATGTTTTCCCATTAGTCTTCATCCCATTAAAACGTCTACAGAAACAGGCCCCGCCACTTCCTCAATTTATCATGATATATTTAACATCTGAGCCAATGTATCATTCATTCAGCAGCCCAGCGGAAAATGCAGTCTCGTGTTAATTCATTCTTTTTTTTTGACCACTGTCCTTTAGTGATCAAAGTCCTTCCTCTGCCCGTGCTGGATTCAGACCCCACAGAGAATGCCCATCTCCAACTCGGTGGAAAAGATCTCCTCTGGGGCATGAAGATCTGTCCATGATGCTTGGCTGATTCCTCTAATTCGATTTTGCCATTCCATGAGTTAAGATAATAATTCTGGCATGTTGTATTGTGTCATGCACCCCTTTGTAAATGCTACTCACGCTGCTGTTGAAATACACCTCCGGATTCAACATTGCCATATTAAAAAATAACAACTAAACAAAGAAATAAAAACCCTAACTAGGGCACACAAGTGAACTAAATAGGAGAAGTGCTACTTTATAAAAAAGAGATTCAAAGCAGCAGAGATATAGTTTAACTGATCAAACCTGCCGTGTATTGTATTGGAAGATTGGACAGTGTAGCTCTGAGTTCCACGGCCTCCACGACAGCCCTGACTGTCACATGACAGGAAATTTAGTACGAACACGAATAATATTCATGCAGCTCAGCTGGCCTCCCATGAGAAAAGGTCTTTCCAAGCAAAGGTTATCATTCATCGTAATCTCAAGGCTCAGTTACTGACAGCACACTTCAAACACGCTCACATAAACGCTCGTCTGTGTGCGGAGGAGGACATTCCCGGTTCAGAAAGTAAAAGTCCTCACCAGGATTTTGCTCATGCTTCCCGGATTGTGTTGATTCCACTAACTTTACCTGCCACTAATTAGAAAATGCAGCAAGGTTGAATAAAATCCTGGGAAGGACTTTTACTTCCTGAACCTGGAACACCCACCTCTGTCTGTGTGGCGTCATCACATCCTGTAGAAGTTGACGTCAGGAATATTTATATTGCTTTGTCTCCCTAATTAATGTTTACACATCAGCAGTTCACCAGTTTTTTACGCAATTGATACTAGTTTTGAACAATACCTCACTCTGTGATAGGACCATATCCTATGCTGCATTCCCCGCTGGAGATTTCTGCTTGACCCGCTGTTATGTTTGACCAGTGATAGGAGGCAGAGTTAATAATTATCTGGGAAGCAGCATCTCCGGGCCGATGTAACAGGGCAGCGCCCCGAGAGCGCCTCCCGGGGGCCTCATTTAATAAACGCTTGTGCGGTTTGAAATTGTTTATGCATCAGAATTCTCAGCCGAGCTGCGATGTTTAAAGTGAACGTGGAAATGGTTTTGCCCTTTCGGAGCGCTTACGACCTACTGCAACCGAATTTTCCCTTTTGATTCACTTTTCAGTTCTGCTGCTTCCGTCTCTTCTGCCATCAGTTAATGAGGCCAGGCCTCCCGCACCCATGCAGTCCTGCTGCAGAATCAATACGTGTGGCTGACTGCCATCCTCAGCTCCATGGATAAAGAGTCCCTGGCTAGTGAAAATGAGGTATTTTATTGCAAACACCCATTAAAGCTCCAAAATTACATCCATACATGGAATGCATGCTTATTTAGCGTGATTTCTTTGTAGAGCTTTCTGGAGGTCTACATGTTCAAAACAGCCTTTTAAAGGACACAACAATGATGCACTTAGAGGTCCGTTGGGGAGGAGCAACTTGTTTTAAAAAGTCCCTTTTCTTCATTCAAAGAGGCTTGTGCTGTCTTAGCCTGTAAGACTGCCTTCACTGCATGAATCTGAAGTTGCAATATCTAAACATGTGAGTTGGGCTCGGCAAATATAGCCCCAAGATCATGTCTAAAGAAACAAGCGTAGTATTTACAGAGTCTGGGGACACTCTATTTCACGCTGTTTCACCATAACATTTATAACCCAACTTCAGTTTAAATCTTTAATGGAGGAATAGTTCAGGCACTCTGAATGCATATACGAGAGTTTGATTATGCAAAGCATATGAATACATAACTCATTTAATACAAAACCACAGTAACATCTGTAAGGCAAACAGTGTGTCCTGGGAGACCCTGCCCTTGACACAAGGCATTCATCATCAACTCTGCTCTGCTCCGTGTAATTCGTATGCTGCATAGCCTGATATCAGTTTCAACTGACAGGCAGAAAATGGGAAGACTTAAAGAGCTTTGTCTCTCATCACTTCTGCCAGAAGAATTCATCAACGTGTTTCAGCCTACATGCATCCAGACCACCAATGCATTCATGTCCTGCTTGGCACGATGGTTCTGATGACTCACAAATGATTCGCAAATGTTGAACACATCATCACTTCCCCTGCCTTCAGCAGCTCCATGGTTCCTGTGACCTGGATCTTAACAGGCATTTTAATGTGTGTGTGCACACACATATACATCTACGCAGCCCACATTTCCTGGAATCCATACATGACAGTACATGACAGCACCTTTGATCATAATATAATTAGAAATCACTGGGAAGGATTAATATCTACCTTATGTGCCTCCTGACTTCTCCAAGCAAACAGCAGAGCTGTGCAGAGGAAGCGGAGGCACTGTGATAACATCAGGAAAAATGCCCACAGTCCTTATTAGTGCGTGTGTGTCAATGTGGGGAATCGATGACTGGCCTTTTGGCAATGCTGCAGCTCACATACAGACATAGCTTCAAGATGCACACAAAGGGCAGTGAATGTGAACAGTCTTTACTAAACTTTGCTCCTAAGCAATTCCTGATGCCTGGCTCTCTGCTGCCAATACAGCCTTCATGGGCTCATTAACATCTCATCTCAGTGCTTCATTTCTCTGTGGAACAAAGGAATCTGCTGCTTTTTCTGCCAGATAGAACACACAACGTTGATGTGTCCGCAAAGTCAAGAATGCAAAAATCACACATTATTGTGTAATGTTGAGCTAAAAAAAAAAATGTTTTAAAGACGCTATATAACTTCTGCTTTCTGTGCCTAAAACAATTTAATTGTCTACTGCTACAGCAAATTTCATTTTTTTCATCTATACTAAAAAGATATTATTGGTCATGTCTACAGTTCAGGAATAAACTTTATTTGTAACCTGCTGTTGAAGATTTATAAGCTGTTGAAGAGCACTAAGGATACTTATATTGTTGAAAAGATACTCCACTAAATCAATAGGCTACTTCTCAAAAAGATTTGTCCATTTACACATGGGATGTTGCTCTTCTGAAAGAGATCAACAGATTTGTTTTTGATAAGAAATTAATAGAAATACAACAAGCCACTGAGGACATATAGCAGACGTACGGCATAATGATTTCAATAGTGCCTCCTCACCACACGTACTGTGTAATGATTCCAGTAGTGCCACCTCTATACCTCCCATGTTCTAGGCTTTTTTTTTTTTTTGGAGTGATGCATCTCAGACAAAAATTTCAACATTTTTCTAAACAATTTTTGTTAGGCAACAACCAATAGGCTGTTTGTTGAGTCTCTTGTATGCTTTGACATGCATGCTTTAAAGAAACGCAGGGTGAGCCCTGTTGTGTTCGCAGTAGAATAGCCAAGAACCTCAAAACACCTTTTCAATACTGCTTGTTCAGAAGTCACGCAAGTCTTAGCAAAGTCAGTGGTGGTTTTAGTATTTTCCAGAATTGAGGACCACAGCTGTATTATACCCATAAGTGTGGCAAGCATGCCATACAACCATGAATAATTCTTTGTTCCGTTGGCTTTATACATTTTTTATCAGTCAGAACATAGTTTCTCTTAATTCTGGTGGAAGAAAGAGCCTTCAAGTACTTTGTTTGCTGTTGGCTCTTCAGTCTTATGCAAGCAGTAGGATAGGCAACATTTAATATCGTTTGCAAATTGTTCATTAAACTTCTGTACATTTAAGCAAAACATTATACTGGAAAATCAACTTATAACACTTCAGTTTCACTTTACTGTCCACATAAGTCCAAATACTTTCAGATGCTCAGTAAAACTCATCGTCAGATGTTTGACAAAGCAAAAGGCCTAATGCTTGAACCATACTGTGAAAGCAGTGGCAGACAGTGAGAACATACCACAACATCAAAGAGCCACCAGACCTACTCACTACAGGTGGCAGGACTCAGGAAATCCTTTATCAGGTCGTAAAAACATAACAAAGCATGCAGCTTGTTTTATCCCCTGTAATTATTGTGCTGTGCCTAATGTGTTGCTGACCTGATGGAGAAGGTTGGAGACCTGATGGAGAAGGTTGGAGACCTGATGGAGAAGGTTGGAGATTCTCGGCTTGTGACCCTCGCTGGTTTCATCTTGATCATCCTCAGTGCTCGGTCTCAGTCCGGCTCTCAAGGACAGGCCTTAATAAGTTAAAATACGTTTTTAAAACATAAATAACATTTACATGTCTGGATAGCGGAAGCTTTGATATTTGCCAGGGTTTGCTAGATAGCTAGCTTTGTGTTTGAAACCCGAGTCATCGAAGTACAATAACTAGTGTACTATATTATAATGGCAATTAACGCCTAACAGTCACTCCTCTAATACGCTAGTTACTTCTTACTGAACCACACAACGCTGTAACGGTGAGACATACGTAAAGGTGCTAGTTGGTACACACTCCTTAATATACATATTAATGACTTCCACGGCCAAAGTCGATATCAGGAAAGTAATAAGTAGTTTCCTACAGTCTAGTGGAGACACCGTGAAAGAGGAGGCGACGTTGTTTCAACGTAACGATGTCTGAAAGCGAAACCTCCCAAATGTAGCCATATTTAGCCCGCGCGCTGAAGCCACGCGCTACAGCAGTACTTCTGCCAATCACATTTCATTTGGGGCCGATGCCCCTGTGGCCCCACCCCTGGATCTTCCACTGATCTGGGCTCATTGTTGAATTATTAATTTCTACCAATCAAAGGGAACTGCTAATTTTACCTTGATTTACTTTAATATATTCTGAATTACTGCTCTTGGTCTGTTTGTTTTTTGTGTATTCTAATTTACATAAACAGCCATAAACCTTTGAAGGTAAAAAGTGTAGAAAAACAACAAAACTATCTGTCTATAAATTAGAAATGGAGTATGTCACAAACAACACCCAATCCTCATGTTTCCCTTTATAAATGTTTTTTCAGAGCCTGTCATATTTGCTTATAGGATGAGAAATAACATAAAAAAAATAATAATTTGAGCTTTTTTTTTTTACAGAAGTTCATAAGTGGACTTACAAAAGCTTTTACCAAATTTTTGGATTACATCACTTTTTTTTCTCCACCTTTGGGAAATATCCTGAGAATGTTTACCAGCGTGTCAAGGCCCGTGAATGAGGGCCCGGCAAAGTCACATCCTCACATATATTTTCTCAGTGTTAGCCCCAACAAAGGACTCTTCTCTCTTCTTTTAGCTCACTGAGGGTGCTTGTCTGTTGCTCCTTATACATACTTCACTCTACAAGGGCCAATTGCCTGAATTCCTTGACCATGCTGTGCATCAAGAAGATGTATTGTACAGAACAAATTGCCAAAAGAAAACTTTGTGGCCATTCAATGTCATCAATAAGGGGTTAGCACCACACCAGCAGCATTTCTAGGGTCAGTGCTGCTTGAAAATGTGTGATCTACTTGAGTAGTTTAGATTGTTCTGTTGTTTTACCATGATTCTCTTACTATATCACCACCGGTTGTATATGAAATGTCAGGTTTATGTTTATTATGTCTATTTACTTGTTACTTGAGACGCCAGCCAACTCCATGAAACATGGATTCACCTCAGCTGCCCTGGTAAAGTCAAATAGGTGAAAGACTCAGCCACAACACATGTGAGTGCTCGAGGAACCAATTAAGCAGACCAATCAAATGAGACATCCTTGGGAAAAGATTTGAGACACACTAATTAAAAGGGAGAGGAAACCAGCCAAGGCGTAAAGTGCACAGATCAACAATGCCAAGAGCAAAGAAGACATCCGAGGACATCAGGAAGAAGGTGGTGACAGCCCATCAGTCTGGGGAAAGCTACAAGACCATCTCCAAAAGATTCCAACTCCATCCATCCACCATAGGAAAAATCATTTATGAATGGAGCCCCATTTACGAGCGGACACCCATCAATACACCGAGGAGCACCAGAAAAATATTAATTCAATTAAAGAGCAGCCCACACATCTCCTCCAGAGAGTTGCAGACCTCTTGGATAAATGTACATGCATCTTCAGTCAGGTGCAAAATCAATAGACGTGTAATTCATGGGAGAGTTGCTAGAAGGAAGCCTCTGCTCTTCAGAAAGAACAAAGCTGCCTGTTTAAAGTTTGCCAGAGAGCACTTGGACCACCTAGAGGCTTTCTGGAGGTCCTTTCTTTGGACAAATGTGTCCAAAATTGAATTGTTTGGCCACAGTGACAGGCACCATGTTTGGGGAAAAGTCAACACTGTATATAAAGAGAAGAACCTCATCCCGACAGTGAAGAATGGTGGTGGAACTCTACCTCCGGACATGGAAGGCTCCATATGACTAGATTAGGATGCCTCCATAGGGAACCCTCAATTCCCAGGTCTATCAACCAATTCTTGACGGAGGTGGATTATTCAACAAGATTATGCATCGACCCAAAGCATTCCAGCCAACCTACCAAGGAATAGCTCATGAGAGAAGATTTGCCCTCTGGATTGGCCCAGTCAAAGTTTGGACCTCAGTCCCATAGAAATGCTGTGGCAAGATCTGAAGTGGGTGGTACATGCCAGATGTCCCTCCAACCTCTCTGGTGGAGTTGTGCAAGCAAAGGTCCCGACAAAGCCGATGTGTGACACTTTTTTTGTGGATACAGAAGACATTTGGATGAAGTAATGGTTGTAAAAGGAGGTGCCACAAGCTACTAACTTTTAAGGAGATGATTTCCTTATTCGAAATCCAGTTTAAACATCATCATTAGTGCTGTTGTCAGCAAAACGCAGGTATCGCTGCATGTCTTCAAATCTGTTTACAGGCATCGCATCTATAATTCAAGACTGACAAAGCCCAGAATTGGATGACCAGTACATTTGAATCCTGGAATAATGCACATATGGGTCATAGACAAATGAGCCCCAAAGCTTTCAGCCAGTGTGTGTGGGAGCAGACTGGAGAATAAAGCAGTGGGTTCCTCACTCTGTGTTTTCACCTTAGAATTCCCCATGAATACGGGTGAGGCCCCTGGGTAATCATTATCCTGGCATCTCCAGATTCTATTCCTGCCACTGACATTCTGTTTTCTTTTCCTCATTTTCATCCATGATTCTTGTCCAGTCTTGTTCTTCACTCTCCCCAAACTGACTCATATTCCCTTTCACTGCTGCCAGTGTCACTGTACACTGACCAACTGCCTTCTGGAATCTCCTCGATCGCCTCAATGTCATATGGATTATCTACACCACAGCCCTGCCTGAAAAACTATACATAAAAGACAAAAATCACACAAAAAATCTTAATTTATGTTTTTAATCTTTTTTAATTTATAAATTTGATTTCTGACAGCAACAATATATAATTCATATTCCCATTTTACAAATCTATGACATGGTACATCATTTGACTTATAGCTATTGTTGGATGGTGTCCACATCTGTCAGCAGCTGTTTCCTGACACATAAAAACATGTCAAGGAAAACTAATTTTAATCATTCATGCTCATTAGAGTCTGTTTGACATTTTTGTTAACTGATTAGGAAACTTTGAACAGATATACCAGAGATATTTGATGCATTCTTGGTATTGTCACCCATCCTGGATTTTAAGCTTGACTGCTCAATAATAAAATAGAATTAAGGAAAATGTATTTTGTTGTTATAAAAACGGGCCTCATGACAGGACCATCTAGTGGTTTGGAGGATGCGACATATGCATATAATATACAATAAAACTAGTATTAACTGTTCATAGCCTTGACACCACGCATGAAAGGGTTCAGCTACTCTGAATGCTGAATAAAATATTTTGTTGAGGCTGAGTGGTGCAGTATTCCTTAAGTCTTACATTCTTTGGCTAAAAATGGTCAACATAATTCCATTTTTACAAAGTAAGGATGAATTAATGAGTTAATTAAGGCCAATGTTGTTTCTCTCTAGAGACTCACTGAGTCTCATGAATTACCCGCCTCAAGTCCAAACTCTCCAAACAAGTCCAAACTGAGCAAAGTTCGTTAGTTTTTTTTCTATTCTTCGTATTTCAAGTCATGTCTCAGATGGTCAGCAGCATGGCCTAGGTTATCTACTCCCAGTGGAGTGGTTTAATTCTCCTGTAAAGTAAATTGCTCTGTTTTGTATTCTCTCTTACCTGTAAGTGCACTAAAGCAGTGGCAGAGTTCACCCTTGTGTCCTGCTGCTTATGCAAGAGAACTTCATTAGCTAGCTGTGAGCTTTTGACAGGCGCACAGGTGACCCCACATGAGATACGCAAGCAGTGAGCCAAGCAACTTCAGGCTATTATACATCAACTGTGAGTTTCTCCCAAAAATGGGCCAGCGTAGTGCTTGTCAAATTGTGATCGATGAATCGTTCTGGGTTACATACACACGCAACCAGCAGGGGAGAAAATAACAGCAGTAATGTTTTGATCAGCAAGCCTCTGATATGCCAATAAATTAGCAAATCATGTACATGAGCTTTAGATAGAGTGCATTTTTATATTGTATTTACCAGAGAGATTGGTTGATTGGTTGATTGATTGATTGATTGATTGATTGATTGATTGATCCCAGAGTGAAATATCCTCATTATAATGGAACCAGAAATCATTTGAAAATGGAAAAACATAAGAGATAATAAACTATTAGCAAACTTACATTGTCAAAATTAAAAATAGACATCACATGGAATAAATATGTAAATGAAGTCCACAGAGTATGAGATTGAAGAATGTGAGTGACTATGCCGTGGGGTGCATAGTCAGTCTGCTTTGAAAATGGAAAACCTTAAAAGCAAACAAACTAAATAAACAATTAGTAAACCTACTTTATAAAACAAACATATAAACACAGAATAATCATGAAAATGAAGACAAAATCCATAGACTAATATGAGAATGAGGGAAGTGAGTGCAGTAGGGAATATTGCCAACATCCATAGAAAAATCTAAAGAATAAAAGTAGAATGTCATGTGAAATAGATATACACCCAAGGCTAGAGTGGGCAAACAGAGTCAGGACACTGAATTGTCCTTATACAATACACTGAATAGGAAAATGTGCAGTATGGGAAACTGTAAACACAAAAGTGGTAGTGAATAGTTAAGCCTGATCACTTGGTGGCTTGGTGCAGAATACTTTGTGTGTGTGTGTGTGTGTGTGTGTGTGTGTGTGTGTGTGTGTGTGTGTGTGTGTGTGTGTGTGTGTGTGTGTGTGTGTGCGTGTGTGTGTGTGTGTGTGTGTGTGTGTGTGCGTGTGTGTGTGCATGTGTGCATGTGTGCGTGCGTGTGCGTGCGTGCGTGCGCATGCGTGTGTGTACATTTGCAGCAACACATCTAGGCTTCATGCATGACTCTCTTCTGTTTTGTACTTATCTCACTGGTACATTTTGTCCAGGTGGCATGGCACCTTTCCAACATATCACCAATGATTTTATAATAAAAACCATAAACCCAGACAGAATGGATTACTCTAAGTGAGAGTGCCTAGGAGAGTGAGAAAAGACTTAAATGTTTTTAATGGAATTGGGCCCGGGCGTGTTGATTAATTAGGCCTACATCAGTGAAGTCTCATGTGGTAGGCTGCTGCAAGCCCTGGGACCATTTATTCCAGAACATTGTGCAGTCATCTTACGGGCTTTTGAATGGGGCTAATTTTACCATTGGTAACATTTGTGCATTCTTCATTTTACTGAAGAAGCATTTCCATCTGGGCCCACTGATATATGATATAGATAGTGACAGAACACAGCTATTTCTTGGTCATCACAGATTGTCAAGTTATGGTCATTTTGCCACTCAAATACACTACATCAAAGTTCTTTTCCATGGTTATTGTAAAACACTGAATAAGTTATGTGAGCAAACTCAACACATCCCAAATTATTTTCCCACTTGGACAGGAAGGTTTGTCATGAAGAAGATGAGCGATTGCTTAATATTGGCTAAGGTGTCCAAGATGGCGCAGACCAAGTGCCTCAGGTTTCTCTTCCTTCCCGCCTAAATACCAAATATGTCCTACAAAGTTTCTGCAGCCTGAAACTTCTTGTAGTGTCGAACTGTTGGCGCTGCGCTGATATCAGTGGTCGCATCTGTGTTTTCCCTTTCTGCTCAGGAGCAACATTGCTGGGGTAATTTGCTAGCGGTGCCCTTTTCATTAGCAGCACCACAGCTCATTTTGCTCTTCAAAAATTACCCATGCTGAGGCCTAATGCATACATTTACATCACTATGGCACCCAGCCCAGAGGCTTCCATGAGCTCTAATAACCTGAACCTCATTAGTCTCGAGGGCTTTGCATCCCTTTTGTTGGTGTGCAAGGCGGGGAGCAAACAAAGAGTTTTGCTAGAGTGAAAGGTCATACTGTCATGCCAAGGAAACGAAAAAATGGCAACATCTCAGCCTGTCTGCGGGCGTGCTGGCCTCCCGCCTGCGGATAATCTACTTAAGCCTGAGTACTTCGGCTTGACAGTCACAGCAATCCCAGTGACAGTGGGGCTCTGCACGCAGGCCTGGTCAATCTCCACCCCAACGGGCCGGCTCATGTAAAGCTCGTTTTCTGGACTACTTCTAGAGTAAAAAGAAGTTTCAGTTAGGAATCTCGTTTTAACAGTGCAGTACAGACTAAAGTGCGTCTCAGATTATGTCTGGAAATCCTCACTGTGCTTTGATGATGATGATGTTGAGTACTGTTAGTACAGAGGTCATTATTCACAAATAAAAGGACCTGATGCAATGTCCTGAAGGGGGTGGGGGGGGGGGGTGTATATGGTGTCACTGCCAATCATTTTGTAGTGTGCAAAAAATATTTTAATTTATCAGTTCATTTAACTCCAGCCTCCAAATTTAAAAATCAAAGGTCCATGGATCATCCCTTTAAACTGCATACGTCGTAACTAACCTGACTGGTTTGTTTGTTTTATATACATCTACACACTATTGATGCATTATATTACATATAAAGAAAATGAATGTGCCAGGTTTGGCTGGTTTCTCAAAACTCTGGCTGCTTTCTGGTGCATACCTCCCTCGAAGTACTGAAGTTCAGTACTGACGACATTCAACACTATCAGAAAATGATTTACAAGCAGACTATAAAGACCCTTTAATTCAACTGGGACGTAATTGAAATGTTAAATAAAATTGAGGAACATCAGTACCACCCAGTGGCCAAAAATGGCCATTACAGTTTATTATCTTGGATGCAGGTCTATTATCTTGGACGAATTATTCGGCTAATGTTAAAATAAGGCTCACGTTGGAATGATCACAAATCAGAAGTCAGAATCCTAATTTAAAAGCTTTAACTTAAACCTTTTCATATTTGTTCATCTTCAGAATTTAATGTTGTCCCATACATTCAAAAGCTACAATATCATACTCAAATTGCAATTCTAGGCTGTGCTGTCTGGATTAGCAAATCAGTCCTCCTTTTTAAACGACGTCAATCTGTTTTTAAGCGAATCTCAACCACATAAGGGTGTCGTTGAAAAACGAGGCAAACAGGAACGTGTATGGCTAATTATTGCCCAGCGCTTAACTAAATGGTTGCAAAGTTACGTGACACAAAGGCACGGTTTGGTAAATGTTTTACAATATCTCATGGATAAATCTTTTAATCCTCCACCTAACTGGTGTTATATGAATGTAACGACGTTTCTCGATTTGAAGTGCTTTGTTGAACGATAAAAAAGTCGATAAGAGTATGAAAAACTGCTAATGTGCTAGTGTCAAAGTCACAAAGTGGACAACACTGGAATATGAGGCGGGAATGTAACATTTCTGGCATTTCCCCATAGTCGTTTTCTCACGACGTTACGGACACAGGGTTGCCAACTCTCACGCATTGAGCGTGAGACACACGCATTTGACCGTTTTCACACGCTCTCACGCCACACTTCCGATATCTCACGCCGAAAAAAAATATCCAGTTTACACTCGCCACCAGGTTAAAATCTCACTCCAAGCGAACGTCAAAAGTTGGCAACCCTGCGGACATTATACATTACTCTGCACAATGTGTGTTTATTACAGGTAACCTCAGTTTCTTATGTGTCCTTGAAGCGCCTCCGTGAGGAGGGTAGGGGGTTTAAACGCAGTTCTGTGCCTCAGTGTTGTAGATACAGCAGATTAGTAAAACAACACGAACAGACGTACGACAAAAGAATGTTTATTTGGCCACACATTGAAAACTGCCGTTTATCAGCAAGTGAAAAAACAAGTTGGAAAACGTGCAGTGTAGCCCTGAAAGGCCAGGTCATGTTTAGGTGATGGTGGACCCCTGGGGTCAGTGGCACAGAAGACAAAAGCAGGCTTTACTATCCAATTATATTTAACAATCAGTCATTCCGTTTCTTATATTGTTGGCACACACATACTGATGGCACATTCTGATTGGGTGATGTCCAAAACGCAACATATTTACTACAAAAAATTAAAACAAAAACCACCCACAACAGGAAACCCCAAAGGCATCATGGCAGTCATTTCACAGCAGTATAACGTGGTGTGCCTCTGTTTTCTGTGAAGATGTATTTCAACCACTGGGAGGCAGTGTGGTCTCTTATGTTAACACCAGGGTTCATTTCAAAAACCTTTGGGTGAGATTTCTGTTCTTAGAAAAATAAATCCATATTCACCAGTCGACTCTATTTCAACCGATTCTAGTTGAAATTACCTTCTGCTTTTAAGTCCAACGCACGAGATAGTCTTGTATGAACCACCACAGATTGTCACCAGTGGCTACAGGTGGTGAGAGTTGGAATCAGCATTAGACAGGCACAGTATTTTGGTCACCCATGTGCTTTTCAGCATAACATACGTGTTGAAACAATGTTTTCTTTACTGTTGGGGTATAAAAGGTCACTGGATCATTGATGGATAGTGAGTTTCAAGTTGGTATGAACTCTACCTAATACACTCCCAAAATATGTACATATCAGGTAGACATTTGGGAAGTGGAGTAAAATGTGTGAGGGTTTTCTTTAATCTGACAAAGATGAACTGTATCGAGTGTTTCTGAAGATAATGAAAGAATCAGTGATTCATAACCACAGCTATAATTCGAAGGATGCAAGATATAAAGGCGAAGTTGAAAGAGTAATGCTTAGACCAAACTGTGAAATAAAGATCAATCACATAGGAATGAAGATGAAACATTAGTGTAAGAAGCAGGTTGGTCACCTCTATGTTATTAGAGTCCTAAAGTGCTACAATCATTTTCTCACCAAGTAGCCACTCAGGCAATGGTCCTCAACCATTAAAAACATGTTCGTGATCTTGATCTGGTAGCTTGAATGTGGACCCTAACCAAGGGCCTTGGCAGCGAGGTCCTGCCAGCGTAAAAACAGCTAAATACGGTGTGATTTTAGTAAAGCAAACTGTCGAATCTGGAGTGTTCCTCAAAGTAGCAAGTGGATTCGGTGTAGAGAAACGTCGGCGTGGAGTTCAGAGTAAACAGCAGCGTTCCTTGAAACTCTTCTTGTTCTTTTTGTTCTTTCCATTTTTGTCCTTATTTTCAGACTTCTTTTTGGCTTGCACTGCTCTCATGAGGTCGAAAAACACCTTTGGAAAAAGCAGCTGGATTAACATGTATTTCGGCTGAACTCTCAAAATGTTACGCTGAGTACGATAATTCTCGTGTTTGCTAACGCACGGACACACAGAGAGACAGACCTTATCTACGTTGGCGCGGGTCTTGGCCGAGGTCTCGACGTACTGCACCCGCCAGTCCTCCGCTTTTCCTCGGGCGTCCTCCACGGACACCTGCCTGCGCTCCTCCAGGTCCGACTTATTCCCCACCAAGAGCAGGGGGATCGTGTCCTCCTCCGACTTAACACGCAGAATCTGCTCTCTGCAGACACCAACACACACACCACGTTAGGATCGCACGCACCGACCAGGAACGCGCGAGAGTTAACGATAGCGTCCGAACACGACCTTCGACCCGCAGCCCGTCTCCTCACCCCACGACACCCTCACAGACCTGAACTCTGTCGTGGCGGCGAAGGACTCGTGTTCGGTGATGGAGAACACCAGCAGGAAGCCCTCGCCACTGCGGAAGTAGTTGTCCCGGATGGCCGCGTAGTCCTCCTGCCCGGCCGTGTCCAAGATATCGATCTGCACCTCGTCGCCGTCCAGCACGACCTTCTTCCTGTAGCTGTCCGCCTTCGTGGGCTCGTAGTCTTCGACGAACTGAACGGCAACATGTGCACGCATCATCGCACAAGAACGCTGATGTTGATATCGTCTTCTAACTTGTGCGTGCCATCCACGGATGACACGGATCGTTTACGGATCTACGAGGACGCAAGCGTGCCTGCTCACCTCATCGTACATGAACTGCAGGGTGAGCGCCGACTTGCCGACCCCACCGCTGCCCACCATGATGACCTTGTGCAGTGCCAAGGAGCTCTGGTTCTTACTCTTATTGGCCGCCATGTCCAGCTACTCTACGCTCCACCCAAACGCGAACACCAGCCGGCTCCACCTGGAGAGAGACAGACACATCGGTGAGCAGACCAAACAAACTCATTCAGGCTTTACTTTCATCAGGCCACGGACAGGGTTGTGTTTTTATGTTGAACATGTTTAAGTTTCAGATTTGAAAGCACTTGAAATGCCTTAATATTGTTTATAACATTTAGGTATTAAACAAAATTCCTCCCATTCATACATGGTTGTTAAGTATAAGGCCATCTTGTGTGACCTGATAAAGGAGACAGACAGGATCGTGTTTGAGTGGCCAGACCAGCACTGAATGCAAGTGAATGCGACCCAAATAAGTTAGTATTGCTTAATTCATCTCATAGGACCTGGTTCATACAGACAGTTCTTTATGTGCTGCATTAAATTCGCTTTACGAGACTGACATCTTGTTAGCCACACCACCATAGCAGGCCTGGCCTCCCATTGCAGTCACAGAAAAGAGAAATCGCTACCAATGACTGTTCCTCTTTTTGTGTGTGTGTGTGTGTGTGTGTGTGTGTGTGTGTGTGTGTGTGTGTGTAGCGAGGGTTTGAAATGAGATTTGAAGGTTGGAGAACCCCAAAACATCTGTCCTTTACCCAGGAAGAGAGAGGCTGACCCATTGTTTCCAACTATTGTTCTTTCTAATCTTACCAAGCAGCTACATCATCAGGCATGCAGGAAGACTACACATGAACCTACTGGCCGTGTTTGTGTTGTCTGTTCACACCTACACAGCACTGCACACAAACACACACCTAGTAAAATCAGTAAAATTACACCTTCAAAAAGCCTGGTACCATTTTATATCTGTGATCCAGATCCTATATTTCCCCTTTTACAACAATTACAGCAGGAAGAAATACAAGGACATAAAAAACACTGGGAAATGAAAAGAATAATGCCCGTTGCCTCTTTAATGGCCTGACAATGGGTCAGCACAGGCCATAAGTCTATGGGAGTGCAGCGGGACTGATGGTCCAGTGGGTGTGACCTATATATGGGGCTTCATCCACCTCCCCTGAAATATAAGGCCCCCCCACCAACCAGCTAGAAACCCATTAGGACCCTCCCGAGTGCTGGAGACATTCCCCCTCATACTCTCCCACTTTAGGTGGAGGTTTAGGCTCAGCCAGTCTTTGGGACCATGAGGCTGGGACTACACAGTCTGAGACTCTTCCTGTCCGTCCACTCACTTGAGCTCTAGTCTTAGACCTCTGTACTTCCTGCCATTTAACCCTTAACTGCAAATCTCTGATCACTAGCAACCCGCGACCTGTAAGCCTCCTTTTCTCTCGTTCATTTCATTTGAGAAAGTGAAGACATTTTTGAGATTTTTGTGTTACATCAGTGCCGGTTCACCAATACTCACAGGCACATAAGAATTCAAAACATTCATGTGTTTAGGGGCTTGTGATCTCTGGGATCTGCGTGAGCTGAGGGCAACTGTTTGGATTTTGTCCTGTTGCACCGAGTGTGTGTGTGTGTGTGTGTGTGTGTGTGTGTGTGTGTGTGTGGATGATACGCATGGTGACCTATTCAACTCCACACCCTTCACTCTTGAAAGCCCAGAGACTAGCTGAGGACAATCACACGTCCAGAACTCGGGCAGGCAGAGAAAGGGCACACAAAGGTCACAATGCACAGAGATAAACGCCATGCCAGAATGCCATACAACACATTCCGAGGCCATAGGAATGGTCTGAACAGATCAAGGAAGTAAACACGATCACCCTAATAGGATAGAGCCATTTAATTGTGTTGAATAGATACAAGACTCACCTCATGCTAATTTCAGTGCTTTGCTGGTTTTGAACACTTATGTGCAACAGTCCAGAACCAACTCTATTTTATTATAATTGGCTCCAAAGAGAAAATTATGTCTACCTAGAATTGGTGTCAGCTAACTACTGAAATCAACTCCAGAAAACAAAGGTTTAAGGTGATGAATACAAATAATGTGAAAGCTCAATGCATTATAAACCTGACAACGCAACCCGACACTCGTACTTCAAGATAAAACCAACCAACACAAACATAAAAGTATTTTGCCACAAATAAAGAGCTTCAAATTCCTTCAAATCCACCAACTGCTACAAACTATGTTCATGGTGAGATCTTGCGGTGGACATGTTCCGTGTCATTATCATGCAGTTATTATCACGTCCAAGCAGACAATGCAGTTGAGAGGACCCGAAAGAAAGCAGCACAGTACACTTCTGTTTAGAGCACACTACCAGACACTGACGCATGTAATGACTGGAAATCAGCTCAGGGGGCTGGGGTCCATGTCGGGGGTTCAGTCTAGGGGGGGTTCAGTCTAAGCTCTCAACCTACATGTGGGACCCACATGAATGCAAACGCCTCCTCCTAGCTGCTGTGCCTTCACTGCTGATAAGACTACAGGGTATGAGAAGAATGCACCACATTACCCACAAATAAACAAGAAAGGCAAATTGTACCATAGATCGGACACTCGGGACTGGGGTTGGGACCTTTAATGAAATCACAGCTTGTGTGGCTGCTTCCTCTTAGTCTGTCCAAGATAGGGCTACGTGACATGAACAAAACAGTATACCGAGTTATCCCGACACACACCGAGGTTTGCCCTTTGCTATTCATGTGACACACTTAAAGACTGGCCTGTATTACGTTGTCTGAAGCGATCCATGGTTGTTGAATGATGCCATAAAGCAGCCGGGGAAGTTATCTGTGGAAACCAGACAGGTCTTGCTTAACTCAGCTGGATTGTGGGTAACTTCCTGCCCAGAATGATGGGAAAAGCAGGATCACGACTGGGCCAAGGCCCGTCAGCAACAACATCCCCTCATGGCCCCGATCACGCGGGTCGAATTTCCTCTGGCTGGAGCCTTTTCCCCCGGGGCTCGTGAGGGCAGAGAGCACAGATCTCACATCAGCTGCGGCTCTCCTCACTGCAGCGAGATTTAACTACAAAGACAAGTATGATTCGGCTGAATATGGAAGGACGATTACCTACAAGTGACGGGGGCCAGTTCCAGCCGGCCTAGGGCCCACTACAGCCCTGCCACACAGCCCTGCCACACAGCCCTGCCACACAGCCCTGCCACACAGCCCTGTCTGCATCACACTTCTTTCCATAACCGCTACCAGGATCCCATTTATATGCTACTTGAATGACCTTCAAATAAGGATAAATATCAGCAGTCACTGAAAAACCACAGATGTGTGAAAGAGGTGACAATGACAATGCATATTACATACGTCAGACAAATGAGCGTATGTTATAACATGCACGATAAGCATTATTATCCAGAAGTGTTCGATCTTCAGTCTCTACAGGATGAAACAGGGGCTCAGTTCAGTCAGTGTCTGTGTGCTAGTGTCTCTCAGTGGTCATTGTCACAGAATACTAATCATGTCAGGTTGGACACAGAGTCCTTAGTGAAAGACCTACGAAGTGTGGCTCAGAGTTACGATCATATGACCATCTTTTACACATACTAGCTATGGCTGCATAATATATCTTTTGCTAATGATTATCAGCAATATCGGCCTCATCACCTTCAGAAAAACTTAGTCAAAATGAAATTACCATTTAAAAAGAAAAAGATTTGGGAGGTTTTCCTTCTACGTGAGCATTTGATGAAAAGAAATGAGACATATTTGTCAATTGTGATTTTTTCACCACAATCGAAATTTGTCCTCCGCATTTACCCATCTGTGCAATTAGAGAACACACACACACACACACACACACACACACACACACACACACACACACACACACACACACACACACACACACACACACACACACTAGTGATTACTAGGGGGCTGTGGATAACACGTGCCCACAGTGGACACACGGTTAGGTGCTTTGCTCAAGGGCTCCTCAGTCATGGCCTCAGGCCTGGGAATCGAACCCACGACCCTCCAGTCACAAGACCAGTTCCCTACCACCAAACCATGACTGCCCCCATTTTCTAGCAAGTAAAACAAACATGCATTTTCAGCTCTTACACACAAAAAAAACCCCAATGGAAATAAATCCATTATTAGCCTAACCAATAAAATGTCTGTAACTCAACAATCCACACAACTCTGAGGTACAGAGATCCATCACAGAATGTGGACACACAGAAACTGTGACATCAGTGCAATGGGGCTTTTTTTTTTTCCTCTGGAGGAAATCCCAGATAAGACTGACGTATCAACTCTGCTGCACGCTCCCAATAAGGAACCCTAACAACTGTTACTGTTGCACGGTAAAGCCCCGCTGAATGCCAACCACACTGGTCCGTTATCCACAAAAGCCGGAAGAGAGCCAGAAAGAGTGAACCGTGAACACACTACAAGCAGAACTCAGCTAACAGTGCCCTGAAACCTCTGCATCATTTGCGTTATTAGTTATTAGTTACGTTTCTCACTGACCAAGGGAAGCAGGAAGCCGATGGAGGAAGGCATGCGTGTCAGGTAAAGGAGGCGTAAGAAAACAAGAGGAAGAGGAAGATCAACACAGGATTTAAGTATGATCCCTTTACTGAAGGCACAATCATAACCTACTTAACACGAATAACAAGACCTCTCTTTATTTAGCTCCAAAGTCTGAATGGCTCACACACACACCACACACACACTCCATTAGACTCCTTTATCTGCACTACGTTGACAAGGTGCAGCAGAATGATTTAAAGACATATTTCAGGCACATGCCCTAAACAGCAAAAAGGCAGTGGATGGGTGATTTATCAGGAACTTTAAATGCCCATAAACCAACTAGAACTAAGGCTGGGTCATGTGCAATTTTGTGGCATTCTACCCTCCATGGTTTACAACACAAGAATTGAATCTTCTATATGGCTTTGCAGAGAGGTAGAGAGGTAGAGAGAGAGAGAGAGAGAGAGAGAGAGAGAGAGAGTGTGAGTAAGTGAAATATGAACCCTACAAATAACATAAAAGCCACACAGAGCTATGCAACACCTTTCATGAGCTTAGAAAAACCAGGAAGAAAATACTTGCATGCAGGGACATGTAGGAACGTCACCTCCACAGAGGGAGCTTATTCTGCAGAGGAAGTATTCGCCAAGCACAACACAAAGCGTGGGGCTGCCTGTTTACCGTGATCTAGCCTACTTCCCCGTCAGTCAGCAGACCAGAAGGCATAAACTGGATCTGGTGGAGCACTTAGTAATATTTGCTGAGATATAATTATTGCTTCAGAAAAGCACCCAGATCCACAGCCCTGGCTTGTCAATACACATCCAGGATCCACCACTGAGCGTAGATTTGATCATGTCATAGAATACAACACACCTACAGTGTGTGATCCTGACAGGTTCTCTTGGAACTGAAAGCACTGTCAGCTGATTGTAATGTCAAGGACCAAAGAGGCCACTGTCATCACAATCATGTCTGGTTTCTCCTAATGGACCATTTCCAGTTTCTCTAATGTTTATTATGATAACGAAGATGAATGTAAAACTTTGTTACCCTTTAATGCCTATTTTGCATCAGAAGCTATATGGACATTTGAATTAGAGACAACACCAGACTTTGTTCGACCCATTTGAACCATCTTGCTAACGAGGCAGCACTGAAAACCGTTCCATTATCACATCAGTGTTGATGCTGTTCTGAGATCAGTACACCACTTAAATAACATCCAGTCAGCAGCAATCGCAAGCTGACCAGGATGGATGGATCGGGGCGCTGGCATGGCAACAAATGGACTATGGTTTGCAATTTTATACTCATAAAATGCTCCAATAGATGTAAGCTACCAAATAAAGCTGCCAGTGAATACAGTTTCTGACTACTGAACAGTGAAACATATTCAGTATTTCAGTTTATTCCCCTACATTTCTGGAAATACCAGCTTTCTGCTTTCCTGGTCAGAACAATACCAGTGGGACCCTACAGCAAAAAGGTACTGTACTACCACTGACATAAGAGACACAGACACTACTGCTCACTGAATATAACAATGTCCCAGAGAAAAATCACTTGATACTCTGTGGATGTATAACATATTACACCGAATCTTCAGTGTTCAAGAAAACCAATCTCCAAAACATCTTGACGCCAGGTGCCTTGGTGTTCAACTTAAGATTCATATCAGCAGAGCTAAGGTTCCTAGAAGAATTCAGAAGAGGGCGTTCTCTAAGAAAGACCTCACGTGACCAAGAAAAAGAGTACCTCCCACCCACGCAATTTCTCAAATATTACATTTTTGGCAACCATTAAAACCTCAAACAACACCAGCTGCAGAGACAGGTGTGCTTGTTTTTGAGATAAGATTTGTCTAGTAAGAGCCGCCTGAAAGGTAAACAGAGAGACAGCACACTAAACATATGCTGCTCTAAGTGGCTTGAAGCTGTTGGATAAAATGTAGTTCTAACTGTGACGCCACTGAGGACGCTCAGTCAGAGCATATTCAAACCACACGTACAATCCTGAGAAGGAACAACTGAATAGCTCATTAAACCAGGGACAGAAGTGTTACTCATGACACTTAAAACTACCAGATTATAAACACACCCTCTATCACATAATAGAAGAAGGAAGCATTACAGTTTGCAACAAGAAAATAAAACAAAATGGCTTAACACATTGTTATATAGCTGCAGTACAAGTGAGTCAGTATCAGTTAGGGTGATATGGAAGACATGCCCCATGTAAGTAACATGCACTGTACTGCCCAGGATTATTCACACCCGTTTGCTGGGTACCCAAACAATGTCACACATTTACCACACGGCATACGAGTGCAAACGATGAGCAGCTGATCATTTCAACAACAATCTGATCACTTTATAATGCGCAACTCCAACACAGCTGCAGCTAATTGGCTATCATGCATTTCTACATCAGTTCAGACCCCACTATTGTACTCTCTGGGGTGATCTGATCAACAGTAGCATGTGTACATTGTGTTAGCAGGTATACTACGACCATTTCTCCCTGTTGCAGAAGTGATAGATCACTTTAAAAAGCCCTGGTTTAAAACCTCCAGAACAGGACATGGGAAGATTTTGCCCCTCACATGCTAACTGCTGATAAGGATTCTGTGAGTGGTAATCAAATGTAGACTTCAAATCCAATTTTTTTCCTGGATTTTGTAATCCCTAGTTGTGGACTAAACTAAACTAACGGGTCACCCCATATGACTCCTACTTCAAGTCCTAATGTGATTTGAACACCTCTGTTAATTTAAAAGACATCTTCAACAACAAAGACAGAAAAAATAAGACAACATAAAGTGACAAGTTGCTGTAGGACACTAAAAAGCACGATATTGCTTGTGAAAGCGAGTGAATTGTAAAATACAACAAATGTGGTGTTGACAGTTTGTAGGCCTGGTTCCAAGATAAGCCATGAGATCCTTTCATGGGTCATGCAATGGAGACGTTATGGGAACTGGTGACACAACATGTAGTTTACGGCACATGTGGGCCAACCTGTCCGTCTTAACATGTCAAGGTTATGTGGGATAAGGACAAGCCGGACACAAAGCTCAATAAGTGTGGTGTTACCTACACAAATGAAGCCGTCCGGGGGGGAAGCAAAAGGTGAATCATTCAGACAGATGTCGGTGGTGGTGGGTGGGTGTGGGTGTGTGTTTTGGTTATCTGGAACCTCCATCGTTTTCATTCAAACTATATTGTAACAGCAAAAATATCTTAACTTTCTGCAGCCCTCTGGCCATTTTGTAAGTCGGAATTCATTTTGTTTATTTACAATACTGCAGGGAGACTATAAGAGTCAATTATGGGTAACCCATTAGAAGATCTCATGACTAATAAAGCCTGTGCCACATCCCTGGTGAATCTAGTGTCCACTGCCCTCTGTGTCTCCATAACCTCTTAATAACATCCACCTGTTTGGAGAGTTACAGTCACTGGGAATGTTTCACTTACTGACCACAAGAGCCAACTAATAGGCGGCGAACCAACATCGCTAGGGCGCAGTCGGCTAATGTCGGCGTTTAAAGTAGTCAGGAATTGAAATTCAGGTTAAAAATATGTGTAGACACAAACTTACCACACAGTCGCTTCGTGGTCTCTGCTGTGCTGTGTTATCTTAGCATGAAGCTACGTTCAAACACGGAGCTGCTCTTCTCTCTCTCCGCTCCGCCAGCCTGACCCCACCCTCCTGGCGCGCGCAGGGGGAACTCGAACAGGACGTGATGTCACGACGGTCTGACACCGCCCTCTAGTCGCGTGGAGGGGGGAGGGGGGGCGGTGACTTGAACAGGAAGTGATGTCACGAACCCGACTTTGGCGTTTACAGTTTTTTCTCAGTCGATTTGGTTCGTTTCTCAGATCAGAATTGAAATGATCAAAACTGTTCGTTCATTCTACACATCTCCTTGTTTCACTTGTGCATTTGTCGTTGTGTTTCACATTTTGCAAATGCTTTTGTACATTTTGCAAATTGACATGGACAATTGTCTGTTGTATTTTTGCATTATCAATTGCTTATGTTATTTTTATCAAAATGTGTTGTACAGAGTGTCTGTTGAATTGTCTTACCCTCCAAAACATTTAGTCTTTAGGTCATCGCCTAGGTCATTATATACAAAAGTGCTGAACATGTTCTCATAATCTTTAAGGCATAATTTTACATTTATTTATTTATTTATTTATTACATTTCAGTAATTTATCCTAATTTTATCAAATTGTTCACAGGTGAACATTCAGTTACAGTAAGAAAGGGAATTTGTGAAGGTTTAGATCAGGGGTGCTCACAGTTTTCAGCTTGCGAGCTACTTATAAGATGACCAAGTCAGAAAGATCTACCGGGGGTGGCGGCGAACGTAATTTGTTGAGCGGTGGGGGGGGGGGGGGTGGCGAACGTAATTTGTTGAGCGGGGGGGGGGGGGGGGGGGTGGCGAACGTAATTTGTTGAGTGGATTGCAGATTGGCTACCGTGAATGTCAATCAAAATACAACCGTCAGAGCAGATGTGCGATTCATCTACTACTATTTTATGTGACGCGATCTACGCACATTCCTTCGCGATCGACCGACACTTCCTTCGCGATCGACCGGTCGATCGCGATCGACGTAATGAGCACCCCTGGTTTAGATCAACCAATGTTCTCAACCATAGGTCAGAGGTGCATCTCATGAACCTTTACTGTAATTGGCAAACATTTTTAGACGCTAAACACTGCAGTATCACAAAGTCTCATAATAGAAACACGAGGCCATGTACAGGGTGAACAGCCAAGAAGAGGATTAAGGCTGTGTGTTGTTTAAGGCTGAGGGGACAAAATGTGAAAAACAGTGAGAGGAACAAGTGTGGACCATGTTTTACATCTAAGTCATGGTCTCACAATGGCTGAAGCTGGTCGTTGGGTGCAGCCGAATATTGGAAGAACAACTATGGCTGTGTTCGAAATAGCCTACTACATACTACTGGCATACTGATCGAGCCCCAAATCAGTATGTCGTATGCAGTATGTGACCAAAATGAAAATTTCCAGTACGCGAAACATACCCGGATGACCTACTACTTCCGCAAAATATTCCAGTACGCGAACAGAGCTATCTTCGTGGTGTACTGCATCCCATCATGCAACGCTACGTTCACGTGACCCCGTAGTGTGCTTTGCTTTTGTCGCATACTGGAAACTGTACTGCATACTACTACAAGGACCAGTATGCAGTATCCAGTATATACTGAGTCCAGTATGCAGTATCCAGTATGTAGTAGTCTATTTCGAACACAGCCTATGTCTTCAATCATTCAAATATTTCAAAGAGAAAACGTATGTAATTCAGAAATGTGCTCTCTGCTGTAATGCTGCACATTGACATAAATTCTGACATTTTACTGTAAGCTATTCAATTTTTATTTTATTTTTTTGCATTTTTGCAAATAGGATATCAAGGTTTTTGCATATAGGATATCAAGACTAGCTCAAAGGGGTGACAGAGGTTCCATTTTCACACCTCAACAAGAGGAGGCTGTATGTGCTCAGGTTGTTTTGAATGTGTAGAGTAAGTTTCTAATTTTGCAGTATTTCCAGTCAGTTGTATGTATTTTCTGAATTTCAGTCAGATTTGTTTTTGTCAACAAATTGCAATGCGAAAAATATTGCTGTATAAATTTGATTCCAGTCCAATTTCTTTCCATCAGTCTCCCACATACAGTGATGTGTATATTTGTGTTCTGTGTAAATTTGTATTTTGTGTGTAACAAGTATTCATTTCATTTGGTAGACCACAGAATGTGCAGCATTCTTGAAATCAAAAGCTTAGCTAGTTTCCATCAGAATATACTTACAGTCTGCACTGACGGTGATTTACAGTAAAGTTGCACTGACAACATGACTAAATATTTTGACTGCCTTGTTCATAGGCAATGGCACACAGACTAGATATTCTGATGGCACTGATAAATTGACCTAAACATTTGCTTTTGGGGCAAAAACAAAGAATTTTGAGTGAAGTATCTGCTTTTGCAGGTATTTCATTGAGTTTTGCTGTTTGCACTGTTTTGAGAAATGCACTTCTTGTAATGCCAATGTAAATCATGATGCGAGAAATGAACCAAATCGACTGCGAAAAACTGTACTAATCGCTAACTGGGATTACAACATGAGCACTTTTGTCATTCTGACTGAAGATTTCGGGTCAACTGTTTGTACAGGATGTGATCTAATGCGATCCAGTGATTACATGTACCGACACATTTAATCGGGACAACAGGCGCGTACACAGCAGCCGCAGGCCAAGTGGCAAAGATAATCACACCCGTGCTGATATTAAGGGCAACAGCACTGCCTCTCGTGTCATATTGCATTTGTACTCGTTGTACACGCGACATTTAAACATTTAAAGTTTATTAAACTTGAATTATAAAACGGGTATAGTTTATGAAATCATTTACACAAACACTTCCGCGACTGGACTGTTACCAAGCAACACAAAAATACCTGCACGAGCTCGGGAGTTACTGTAGGGCAGGTGGAGTTCATCATGTCAATGTGTGCGTGTGTGTGTGTGTGTGTGTCATTTATTGTGCAATCCGTGAAATAAGTGTGTTGACATGTGGGCGCTTGACACTAACGTTTCCGACGTGAGGGATTTCGAAAACAGTGCTTCGAAGTGTAAGGGCCTAGTCACGTTACGTCCTCCAAGAATCATTAAACGCCAAGCAAATAAATCCCAACTTCTCTGATTTCTGTGAGAAGACAGAGAGACAGGCAGGAAAGATAGTGACACTAACGCATAAAATAGAGCACGTATGACAGCAAGTGTTCCAAAAATATATACTTGCACACTTTTAAATAGTCTAAAATATTGACATCAAACAAATATGAGACACTGTTCCGTTATTTCGCTTATCAATCTTTATTTTATATAAACAAAATTAATTATTTCACTCACAATCTATTACGCGCTGACGGAACGTTCCACAACGCAATGGACCTACACTTGATGGGCTACCCACCTGTTTACCTTAGTAAACATATAAGCCTTTTGTCAATACACTGTACTCTCAATTATGTGTACCATATGTAATGTCTTACATATGAAACTGAAACACCAAGCAATTGAAATAGCCTTACAGATATTAAACACAAAACGACATTAAAATATACTGTAGGACGGTGTTCAATACTGACCCAATGTGTTTTCTCTGAAAGTTTGCATTTCTGATTGCTGTATAGTGCTGTATAGTGATTTCTCAGAAATATTTATTGACCATACACTATAGTCTGTCTCATCAGAATAACAGTTTCGTCTGTCAACGCTTGCCAAACTCGTCGCTTCACAGAATTGCATTATAAAGATGAGACGATACCAAAAGCGGCCAGTAGGTGTCACTGTGGAGATGAGTGCCAATTACAGTTTGAAATGAAATGAAATGAAATGTGCCATATTTTGTCAATTGTGATTTTTACACCCCAATCGAAATTTGTCCTCCGCTTTTAACCCATCTGTGCAGTCAGAACACACACACACACTAGTGATTACTAGGGGGCTGTGGATCACACGTGCCCAGAGCGGTGGGCAGCCCTAGCCCGGCGCCCGGGGAGCAGTTGGGGTTAGGTGCCTTGCTCAAGGACACCTCAGTCATGGCCTGTCTGGGAATCAAACCCATGACCCTCCTGTCACAAGTCCAGTTCCCTAACTGCCAAGCCATGACTGCAAGTTTTTTGCAGTTGCTAAGACACAATTTCTGAAACTGTGTCTCTTTTGTCGAAACTTTACACACAGACGCCAATGCTACACACACAACAGGCAAAACATCTCACACTTTTGGAAAAAGCACACACTTCAACCAAAACTCTTGCCACTCTTGCCAAAACCATATTTTTGCATCTAAACGCTACACACAAATATCAGATGATTAGCCTTTTTTATATGTGACTACACACTTATGTGATAAATAGAAAACACTACTACCATGTGTTTTTTTAATGTTCAGTGTATAGTCTGTTCCAAAAGTATACCATAGTTCACATATACAGAGGTTTTTATGCACATTCATAAACACCATGAAGTAAAACAGTAACAAGGTTTATTTACTTTTTGCTTGAGCAGTACACATGGAAACAAAAAGGACAAAAATACTGTACAATAGCAGACAAATTTAGGGTGCATCTTGTCTTGTATTTGGGTCTGGTCACAAGATTTCATCAACATCACAGGCGATGTCCTCTTTGGTAAGACAGCGGGGGAAGTATCTTCTTGAGTGACGTATCCAGCCCTGACATGCACCCTCATCAATGTCCCCACAAGCTTCCTCCATCACCTGCAGAAGTGGTATGTGATGGTGGGGTTGGCGCTCATAAACTTTCCACCTCCATGCTGAAAAAAACTCCTCAATAGGGTTGAGGAAAGGTGAGTATGGTGGGAGGTGAAGCACATCAAACTGTGTATGTTCGGTCAACCAATGTCGTACTTGTGTAGCACGGTGGAAACTTACGTTGTCCCAGATGACAACGTCCCTGGTCTGTTCTTGTCCATCTCCCTGGTGATGTGGAATGAGTTGTTGTGTAGTGTGTTGAGAAAGGTGATGATGTGGGCAGTGTTGTAAGGACCAAAAGTAGCATGATGATGGACAACACCATTGTGGCAAATGGCTGCAAACATTGTGATGTTCCCACCACGCTGCAGGGATACTGACTATGGCACGGTGTCCTATGACGTTTCTTCCTCTGCATCTTGTTTTGGCAAGGTTGAAGCTTCATCAATATAAAGGAACTTGTGTTCCACTGCTGCAACATCTAGCTCCATTACTCTCTGAAACCAAACATTACAGTATTACAGTACTGTATTTGACCGAATGAAATGGGCCTATATCATACTCAACATTGTGTGGCACAGGACACTGGAGTAAAGTATAAGTAAGAGGATAGCAGAGTATACTTGCACATATTTGTCACGTAGGGCAACGCCCCCTCTCGTAGCTGTCACTCTGGGTTCCCTTGTGTCTGTGTTTCCGTGCCTGTTTCTCTCGCCCCGCTCGTTTGTCTTTGTGATTCCTTGTTTATTACCACGCCCTCGTTATTACCGTCACCTGCCCCTCGTTTTATGTCATTGTATTTAAGTCCCAGTATTCCCCTAGTCTGGTTATCGGTGGTTTTGTTGTCTGCTCTGTATAGTTGTGCTTTCGTGTTTCTCTGTTCAAGCCTGTTGCCCGTAAGTGCTCGTGTTCGCTGCCCTGTTGATCTGTGTTTGTTCTGCGTTTTGCCCGTGTTTTGTTTGAGAGTTTTGTTCAGTGCCTAGTCCCGTGTTCAGTATGTCACTCCGTATTTCTCGTTTGGACTCCCTTTCTGATTTGACCTCTGCATTCCTTTTCGACTCTGAGTTTGGTATTCCCTTTATTAAATCTCGCTCTCCTCAGCGTTTGTGTCCGTCTCCTCGCTCCGTTGCTTATGCAACGTTACATAACCACCGATCTTACCAGGACACAGCGAGAGAGCGAGACTCCGGTAAGTTTAGTCGCTGTAACGAGTTGTTGGCTGCTTCCGTGCAGTTTAACTCTCATGTGTTACAGCGCGAACGAGCCGGAGACAGGAATACCCCTGGCGCTGTGGGAACAAGGAAGTCTCGTCGCAGACCGAAGAAAGCGCAGTCTCTCACTACTGGCTTTCGCGACGAGACTCCTATTGAGCGCTACGTGTCTGCCCGGCTTGGCGAACACCACAGGCATGAGCAACCTGTGGTGCAAGCAGCGGGCAGACGGAATGAGCGCACAGACGAGCGTTGGCTTAACCCTCGGTTTGCTCTCGGTGGCCACTGCGAGCTCCCGACGCCTCGGAGGAGGCGGAGCCGTCGCAGAGAGAGCAACCGAGAGGCTTCTGTGTCTGTGTGTTCTTCCAGGCTCGCCCAGGACCCCAGTGACGCAGACCTCCCTCCGATGATCCCGGAAGCCGCTCCCCTAAGGCTCCCAAATAATTTTTTGGGGGGGAGTACTAGCCACTCACCCCAGGAGTGGCCGGCTCGGAACCCGGAGGACGTCAGCGCGGCGGACACGCCCCCCGATGACGTCAGTATGGCGGACACGCCCCCTGATGACGTCAGTATGGCGGACACGCCCCCCGATGACGTCAGTATGGCGGACACGCCCCCCGATGACGTCAGTATGGCGGACACGCCCCCCGAGGACGTCAGTGCGGCGACTCCGCCCCCCGAGGACGTCAGTGCGGCGACTCCGCCCCCCGAGGACGTCAGTGCGGCGACTCCGCCCCCCGAGGACGTCAGTGCGGCGACTCCGCCCCCCGAGGACGTCATGTCACGTCTGCGGCCTGTTCCCGCGACCCAGGAGAGGTCGTCCACGCCAGTTCCTGTCCCTGTGACCCAGGAGAGGTCGTCCACGCCGGTTCCTGTCCCCGCTGCCCGTAGGCAGTCCGTGCCTGTTCCTGTCCCCGCGACCCAGGAGAGGTCGTCCACGCCGGTTCCTGTCCCCGCTGCCCGTAGGCAGTCCGTGCCTGTTCCTGTCCCCGCGACCCAGGAGAGGTCGTCCACGCCGGTTCCTGTCCCCGCGACCCAGGAGAGGTCGTCCACGCCGGTTCCTGTCCCCGCGACCCAGGAGAGGTCGTTCACGCCGGTTCCTGTCCCCGCGACCCAGGAGGGGTCGTCCACGCCGGTTCCTGTCCCCGCGACCCAGGAGGGGTCGTCCACGCCGGTTCCTGTCCCCGCGACCCAGGAGGGGTCGTCCACGCCGGTTCCTGTCCCCGCGACCCAGGAGAGGTCGTTCACGCCGGTTCCTGTCCCCGCGACCCAGGAGGGGTCGTCCACGCCGGTTCCTGTCCCCGCGACCCAGGAGGGGTCGTCCACGCCGGTTCCTGTCCCCGCGACCCAGGAGGGGTCGTCCACGCCGGTTCCTGTTCCCGCTGCCCGCCAGCGGACCCTGCCTGTTCCCGCTGCCCGCCAGCGGACCCTGCCTGTTCCCGCTGCCCGCCAGCGGACCCTGCCTGTGCCCGCTGCCCGCCGCCCGGCTCCGCCTGTGCCCGCTGCCCGCCGCCCGGCTCCGCCTGTGCCCGCTGCCCGCCGCCCGGCCGCGCCTGTGCCCGCTGCCCGCCGCCCGGCCGCGCCTGTGCCCGCTGCCCGCCGCCCGGCCGCGCCTGTGCCCGCTGCCCGCCGCCCGGCCGCGCCTGTGACCCCAGAGACTGTGCTGCCCTCTATTGGGCCTGGACTTTTTGTGCCCCCTGCTCTGCCCTGTACTCCTGTCTCATTGCCCATGTTCCCCTTGCTCCCATGTTCTGTCCCTGGATTTGTGTTGGTCCCAGTCCCTGTGTGTGTGCCTGTTCGTGTCCTTGTGCCCGTCCCTGTGTCTGTGTCTGGTCGGTCCCTCCAGGTCCCTGTCCCTGTGTCTGTTCCCCAAGTAATCACCCACTTTGTTCCTGTCCCAGTCTCGGTTGTTCAAGCCGTGTTTGCCTCAGTGTTTACCTCTGCCCTGTCCCCTGGCCCCGCTCCAGTGTCTGTCCCCGGTCCTGTCCTGTCCAGCCCTGCTCCTGTGCCTCGCCCTGGCCCTGTCCGGTCTCCCTGTATCCCATGTCATGCCGTGTCCCCGTCCAGCTCTAGGCCAGTCTCCGCGTCTCCTGTCTTTGTCCCTGCCATGCCCCAGGTCCCATGTCCTGTCCCTCTGGTCCGTCCCGTGTCTGCTGTCCCTTGCCGTGTGCCGTAGTTCCCTGTCCTGTCCTAGTCGGTGTCCCTGTCCTGTCTGCCCTTGCGTGCCCCGGAGTGGCACGCTTTGAGGGGGGGTTCTGTCACGTAGGGCAACGCCCCCTCTCGTAGCTGTCACTCTGGGTTCCCTTGTGTCTGTGTTTCCGTGCCTGTTTCTCTCGCCCCGCTCGTTTGTCTTTGTGATTCCTTGTTTATTACCACGCCCTCGTTATTACCGTCACCTGCCCCTCGTTTTATGTCATTGTATTTAAGTCCCAGTATTCCCCTAGTCTGGTTATCGGTGGTTTTGTTGTCTGCTCTGTATAGTTGTGCTTTCGTGTTTCTCTGTTCAAGCCTGTTGCCCGTAAGTGCTCGTGTTCGCTGCCCTGTTGATCTGTGTTTGTTCTGCGTTTTGCCCGTGTTTTGTTTGAGAGTTTTGTTCAGTGCCTAGTCCCGTGTTCAGTATGTCACTCCGTATTTCTCGTTTGGACTCCCTTTCTGATTTGACCTCTGCATTCCTTTTCGACTCTGAGTTTGGTATTCCCTTTATTACAGTTTTTCTCGATTGTTTACACACATTGTCTGAAAGCATGCCTCATACTCTCAAAACTCTACACACAAATCAGAAAAACACACACACAATGGGCAAAACCCCTCAGTTCTCTTTCAAAATGAAACTTTACAGTCAGAACAATATTATATCTTCTCAAAATGGTATTTTGTTCTCAGATGACACACACAAACCATCATATGAATAGACATTTATAACAACTGGTTGAACACTGATGTGCTCAATGTAAAACACTATGATGAATGGAAAACACTTCTTCTCCATTCATCATAATGACTTTGGCCTTTTTTGTGCAGTGTTACACTTACTACAGACAGGAAATACATAAGTGCATTGTAAAATATTTTAGAATAGTGTTTTTATACTCAGAACACACATATACAGTAACAAATATATTTTATTTTTTCCCACAAAAGCAATGTACACAGTGTACATCCCACCCAACACAAAGGTGCACATACAGTGGCCTTCATACAAAACAGAAGAATTTACTGTATACAGTTACAGTAAAAAAAAATAAAACTATGTTGCATCCTCTCTTGTGTTTCGGTCTGGCCACAGCACCTCATCCACATCACAAGCAATGTTTTCTCTGGCCAAGCAGCGGGGGAAATATCGCCTAGCATGGCGAATCCAGCCATGAAAAGCATCAACTGCTATATCTCCACATGCGTCTTCCATAGCTTGGTGAAGGGGTATACGTGTTTGTGAATGTAAGTCATACACTTTCCATCTCCAGGCAGAAAAAAATTCCTCAATAGGATTGAGGAATGGAGAATATGGAGGGAGATAAACAACTGAAAAGCGTGGGTGGGCAGTGAACCAATTATGAACCAGAGCAGCCCGGTGGAAACTTACATTGTCCCAAACGACAACGTACCTGAGCTGCTCTGGACCGTCTATCTGATCTGGTGGAATGAGTGTGTTGTGTAGGGTGTCGAGGAATGTGATTAGATGGGCAGTGTTGTAGGAGCCAAGGGTAGCATGGTGATGGATGACGCCGTGGTGGGTAATCGCTGCACACATAGTGATGTTCCCTCCGCGCTGGCCAGGAACTTCAACAATGGCACGCTGGCCGATGATATTCCTTCCCCTCCTTCGTCTTTTTGTGAGGTTGAATCCAGCCTCATCAATGAATATGAATTGGTGCTCCACTGCGTCCACCTCTAGCTCAAGGATTCTCTGCAACACACATGACAGTATCAGAAATAGACATGGAGGAGTCACTATTGTGAAGCACAATCATTATGATTACAATACTGAAATATGTATAATTTATACAGTGTTGAGTGTATACATCAGTTGTGAGATTGTATAGGACTTACTTGCACATAGTTATATCTCAGTTCTTTGACTCTTTCTGAATTGCGTTCAAAAGGCACCCTGTAGACCTGCTTCATCCTCAGGTTATTTCTGCGCAAGACACGGTCCAGCGTTGATAAGCTTACCCTATCAATATTTTGAAAGATCTCTGTGTCTTCTATTATTTTTCTTTGTATTTGCCGTAATGTTATGGCATTATTTACTAGGACCATGTTCAGGATTTCAGTTTCCTGTTCAGGAGACAAAAGACGTTCCCGTCCACCTCGTGGTGGTAACCTTTCAGTTCTGCAATCCAAATAGTAAAATACTGTAAATACTGTGCAGGAATACATTTCCCAAATACTTGAAACATTTATATTTATATTTACAGTCCTACAAAACAGTCCACAGGCAATACTGTACTCATTGAGTACTGTATTGATATGCAGTCCTGCAGTTTCCTACTGAGTGCTGATTTCTTACCTGTTCTCATTACGGAAAGTCCGGATGATGGATGCTACAGTGTACCTACTCAAATTTGGCTGTACTCTTTGCCCAGCCTCCCTCATTGTTAGACCATGGTTGACCACATGGTCAACCAAAGTGGCTCGGATCTCATCAGAGATTACGGTCCTTGGCCTTCCTCGTCCTCGTCCTCGTCCTCCTCGTCCTCCTCCTCTTACTCTCACTCCTCTGGCTCTGCCTCTGTTTCCAATGTTGGCATCCATTGCTCCAAAACAGAAGAGCTCACCTTTTGCCATTTTATGCTAAAGCTCTGATTGCTGATTGTAAACATGTGACACAGGTGTTTGCTGATGTGATGAGTCAGTGTGCATAATAGGACAATTAACTTTAGAATTTTGAATAACAGTGTGTTCCTTGTGAAAACAAGAGATTTTCTTCATGAAAATTATGCCAAATGCAGAAAATTGTGTGTAGTATTTGGAAAAAAGTGTGTTTTAGAACTGCAATTTGAGTGTAAAACAGGAATTCTGCTTGTAGTTTAGTAGAATTGGTTCAGGGGGTTGGTGCAATAGTTACATGTTGTGGTCATTGTGTCTCAATTACCAGTATTAGTGTGTAAACAATCGAGAAAAACTGTAAATCTCGCTCTCCTCAGCGTTTGTGTCCGTCTCCTCGCTCCGTTGCTTATGCAACGTTACAATATTCATAGTGCAGTTCCTTCACACTGTCAGAGTTGTGTTGAAATGGTTCCCTGTGTAGCTGCTTCATACGCACTTGATGTCTTCTCAGGAGTCGGCCAGTGCAGATAGGCTCACTGATTGAATGTTGCTGAAAGTGATGTTGTCAGTAATGATGTGCTCTTGTAGTTGTCGTAAAGGTATACTGTTGTTTGATATGACAATGTTCACGATGGCCTCCATGGTCAATCAAAGTGGCCTGGATCTCTTCCGTGATGGTTGTTTGTGTTCTTCCTCTTCCTTGTCCTCTTCCTCGTCCTCTACCTCTCTGTGAAGTATTAGCCTCCATTGTTGTGCAATCCAAGATTTGCAACTTGTGGCCTCTTTATAGGGATCAAGTCCTGATAACGATTTGTAAAAATTAGCTAGAAGTGTTGTAACGTGTGAGAACTGTGTATGGTGTTTTGGTAGGTGAGTGTAGCAGTTGTGTGGCAGTGTTTTCTAAAAGAAACACATGGTTTTCAGTTTTGAATGTTGTGTCTTATGTGAACAACTGTGTTTAAAATTTTGCAAAAACTGTGTTTTAGCATTTCTAAATGAGTGTAAGGCAGAGAATGTGCTTAAGGTTTAGCACACCCAGTCAATAGATAGGCTACATGGGTTAGTTGTTTCAGAAATTGTGCAATAAGGACCACTTTTTGTGTCTTAGCAAATGCAAAAAACTGTAATGTAGAAACTCAAAGCAGTTTTCCAAGCATTTCCGCGTCCCACAGCCCTAACAGTGCGGTGCCCATCACTCACGTTAGTAGCATGCGTGTATCTTGGAAGTCGCCCTTATGTTAACAGGTGGTAATCGGGTCTGATAGTTTACAGGGTAGTTTCAGAGGATTAACCTGCCCCCTTTTAGGTTCTGTTTGAGCTATATGGAGCATTTTATTCGGTCTGAACCGTTAAGACCATTCGGAATAAGCTCAACGTAAACCCAGCTACTGGCATACACTTAATTTATGCTTGACTATGAGTAAAACAACCCATAGCCTGTATTAAATGGTAAGCCACACTTAACCAGCCCTGAAGAGGTGCACATTTTAGTTAATATGATTGTGGTATGTTGTCAAATAATAAACAAAAATAACAGAATCATCCAATCACAGGAAATACGATTATATCAAATATAACCCAATGTATCGAAACATTTGGCTTTTTTATGTAGTTATGGAGTTTTATTCTATCAGGCGCCTTCAGTGGTATCTGACGTGATCCAGCGCCCCCTGCTGTACAATATCTGAATGGAGTATATCAGTTTATAACAAGTTTATGACAGTTTATGACAAGACACTGTTGCCAGTGCCTACATTGTCCAAATAGACCTGGGCTATTAATACAAACGGTAGAGTAAAGCTACTCCCCAGAACCGTTACACATACAACATACAATGAGCTGCTGATTATTACCTCTTTGCAGCCTTCCCTACAAATAAACTTATATTTTACACGTTGTGCTCCAACAAATCTTAAAACTATCTTCATTTATTCATCATTTAATTAACAATACGTTACTCTTTCATTTAGAGCGCTAACATGCCGATACAGACACTGAATTGTTAAGAGGTTAAAAGTAATCTGGATCCTGGCCACGCCCACCCGTAGTGAGAGACATGAGGGACATGAAGGACACTTTAACTGTGAGTATATCGCTGTTCTTAGTGCAAAATAAACACTAAACGTAGTAACTGAGGCGTTATATTATGTATACATTCGCAAAATTGTCTTTGAATATATTGAAGAGAATACGTTCAGCCTCTTTCCTGTCACATGGTTTCCCGACTAGTTAGGAGCGCCCACCGTTAAGTCTCTTCAGTGGAAAATGGCGAGGAAGTGAACGCGTTAACACACACACACACACACACACACACACCAACGCAGGATGCGGCTCTCCTGGATTATTGGAGTCAAAACTGATCACATTGATCAGTATACTTCTTCACAGGTATCTAACGGTGTCGTCTCTGAAGTAGCGGACGCATAGCTGTGGTGTTGGATGATGTTATTTGAGTATATCGCTGATTCTCAGCTTTGAATTTGACTTCAGATGCGTGTGAGTAACATGTTGCTGTTGGGCGTATTTGAACATTGTTTGGTTGGAGGACAGACACGGTTGACCACATCCTCCAACATAATGTTGGCTCATTCTGCTGATCTCAGCTGTACTGGAGCCTAAATGAAGAATGTAACTGACCAAAGACAGTCTATAACGCCACGAGTAAACTGTATTTATTACCTATTCAAATAGTGATGCACTTGTTTTTATGCGTGTGTGTGTGTGTGTGTGTGTGTGTGTGTGTGTGTGTGTGTGTGTGTGTGTGTGTGTGTGTGCGTGCGTGCGTGCGTGCGTGTGTGTGTGCGTGCGTGTGTGTGTGTGTGTGTGTGCGTGTCATAAGGAACCGTGATTTATTTGATGTTGACTGGAATTGGCAACTTCTATGCAAATCAATTAGAAATGTTAATAAAAGAATACCCATATCTACAATAATATACCAATATCTACAATAATATTATCAGGACCATATACTAGAAACAATTATCACAATGAGGTTCTATTAATAATTAATGAAGATATTGATACAGTGCTAGTGTTCCATGATATCACTGTGATGCAAATGGATCTCGTGTTTTAGCAGGCACAGAAACATTTATAAATAATTAAATAGGTAAATAAACAGCTTTACTTCGTCCTCTGGCTTGCCTGGTAGAACAGGTAGATCAAGATGCTAACAACACCTATATCATGGGTTTTATTCCCAGAGACTACACACACTGATAAAATTGCTCTGTATAAGAGTATTTGCCTTATGCTGAATATGTAAAGCATGCATGCAGTTATATGTGTAAGAAGGCCAGTGCCCTGAACACACAAAGAATTCTGGGTCTACAGTTCACCTCCCAGAATCCCCTGGGAAGTCAGGTGGATCTCTACACCCAACAATCACCTGAAAAGACATTGATTGATATCATCTTCCCTGGAGGACTGACTGGGTCCTCATTTATGCCCCTAACAAAAATGTGTGTTTCGTCTTTCTCGTCTTTGGAAAGTCTGGCCCTTGGTTTCCAGAGCACATTGAATGTTTCCTTTGTGTGTTATTTGGATCATTTTATTTCCCCTTTTCACCTGGACTGGTTGTTACATTGCTCCTGATTTACCTTTAGTTTGCTAGTCCATCTGTAAAATGTTGGATTATCCTTTTGTAATAAAACGCTCATTCAAGTGTTGAGCTGATCCTGTTTAGTTACAGACAGAAGTATTAATTCCCAACAGTATTCATTATAGCTGCTACCGAATATTTTTAGACATGGCAGAGAAAGGTAATTCTCTGTTGGATTGTAGTGGTCAGGTGAGAATAATTTAGAGCCGTGCAGTCATAACTCATCACATTATTATATACAGTTATGAGAGCCTGCTGAACATTGTCACTGTGGGTGTCTTTTTGGGTAAAATATTATTATTATTATTAAATATGCTAAATACGTCTAAAGAAAATGTGTTAACCCTAAATTGTTACAGACCCCATATAGTTTCATGCGTGGAGCAGCGTTTCGGTTTTAGACTGTTTATACCTTGGTTAGCGAATTCACACACTAACACATCAGAAGACTTTGGTTGAGGTCTCTGAACTCAAGTCAGCCTCTGTAAGGAGGAACATAATGCATTGTTGTAGAAAGAACACTGTCAAAATGGAAAATAACATCTGAGTAAAGACATGTATTAATAGCTAAATATTTTAGAAAACCCTTGTGCTTTTGGTAATATCCTGTGTGTGCATATCACTTGGCAATGAACAAAACTGTATTATCTCAAGTGAAAATTCTTCACAACATTGTGTGCCTGTAGCCTGCAATTCATTTCCTGTGCTGTTTATTCGTTCTCTTTGAAAGTCTCTTCTAATTTACTCCAGGTTTGGTTCCTAAAACAAATGGTTTTACTTCCAGGACTGCACCTATGACACCCTCTGTGACCAAGTATGAGCCAGAGAAGCAGTTCTTGTCTATGGACATCAGTACCTCAGGGTTCTCCTGCACCACGTGACCGTTACAAGCATGCGTGCTGTGCCTGCAGGGGGAATGTTTACCTTCTGGGAGGTAGAGAGAGGCACTCGTTAAGGGATTTCTGGAAATATAATGTCAGTAAGTCATCAGTTTAATCTTTGTGTGAACATTAAGATGCTTCTAGGTGGGTGAAATTCCATTCCTCACTGAAGCGCCCTGATGTTGATGAACGTTCCTCGGGCGGTGGTGTTTTGTTTGTCGTTGTAGCGTGTAATGTGTGGACGGAACTGGACTGTAGTGATGACGAGGCCCCTGAAGAGCTGGAGGAACACAGCATGGTGGCACATCAGGTGTTTTAAAACATTAATCCAGTATTTACTGGTGTCTCACTGTGCATAGATGTGGTAGAACCACTCGGTAAATAATGACATAAATGAACATATTACTCATACCATAATATGCTTTAATCTTCTTTTGAAGGCTGTCCTCTACGTTTTTGGAGGTCTAAGATGTTCCGCGTATTCTAACTCAGAAACACCGCTCTGGATGTTTGACACTGGTAATGCTCATCATCCAGACTTTGAAATATTTGTTTTGTAATAAACCATTTAAAACACATTCTACATTTATTTCACAAGTCTGTGTGTTACGTTTATTTTAGCAGTTTATTCCATGGAAGTGTTTTTTACAAGCTGTGGAAGAAGAACGTTATTATTTTATTGTAACCTTTGCTTATTTTTGTTTTTTGCAGCTACGGAGCAGTGGTTGCACTCAAAAGGGAAAATGTCTTCATCTCAGGTACAAAAGCACTTAGCAACACAGACTCCTGCAGTACACAGACCCCTGCAGTACAGACCCCTGCAGTACAGACTCCTGCAGTACACAGACCCCTGCAGTACAGACCCCTGCAGTACAGACCCCTGCAGTACACAGACCCCTGCAGTACACAGACTCCTGCAGTACACAGACCCCTGCAGTACACAGACCCCTGCAGTACAGACCCCTGCAGTACAGACTCCTGCAGTACACAGACCCCTGCAGTACAGACCCCTGCAGTACAGACTCCTGCAGTACACAGACCCCTGCAGTACAGACTCCTGCAGTACACAGACCCCTGCAGTACACAGACTCCTGCAGTACACAGACCCCTGCAGTACAGACCTCTGCAGTACAGACCCCTGCAGTACACAGACTCCTGCAGTACAGACTCCTGCAGTACACAGACTCCTGCAGTACACAGACCCCTGCAGTACAGACCCCTGCAGTACACAGACTCCTGCAGTACACAGACCCCTGCAGTACACAGACTCCTGCAGTACACAGACCCCTGCAGTACACAGACCCCTGCAGTACAGACCCCTGCAGTACAGACTCCTGCAGTACACAGACCCCTGCAGTACACAGACCCCTGCAGTAAAGATCTCTACAGTACACAGACCCCTGCAGTACACAGACCCCTGCAGTACACATACCCCTGCAGTACACAGACCCCTGCAGTACAGACTCCTGCAGTACACAAACTCCTGCAGTACACAGACCCCTGCAGTACACAGACTCCTGCAGTACACAGACCCCTGCAGTACACAGACCCCTGCAGTACAGACCCCTGCAGTACAGACTCCTGCAGTACACAGACCCCTGCAGTACACAGACCCCTGCAGTAAAGATCTCTGCAGTACACAGACCCCTGCAGTACACAGACTCCTGCAGTACACAGACCCCTGCAGTACACAGACCCCTGCAGTACAGACTCCTGCAGTACACAGACCCCTGCAGTACAGACTCCTGCAGTACACAGACCCCTGCAGTACACAGACCCCTGCAGTACACAGACTCCTGCAGTACACAGACCCCTGCAGTACACAGACCCCTGCAGTACACAGACCCCTGCAGTACAGACTCCTGCAGTACACAGACTCCTGCAGTACAGACTCCTGCAGTACACAGACCCCTGCCGTACAGACTCCTGCAGTACACAGACTCCTGCAGTACAGACTCCTGCAGTACACAGACCCCTGCAGTACAGACTCCTGCAGTACACAGACCCCTGCTGTACACAGACCCCTGCTGTACAGATCCCTGCAGTACACAGACCCCTGCAGTAAAGATCCCTGCAGTACACAGACCCCTGCAGTACAGATCCCTGCAGTACACAGACCCCTGCAGTAAAGATCCCTGCAGTACACAGACCCCTGCAGTACAGACTCCTGCTGTACACAGACCCCTGCAGTAAAGATCCCTGCAGTACACAGACCCCTGCAGTAAAGATCCCTGCAGTACACAGACCCCTGCAGTACAGACTCCTGCAGTACACAGACCCTTGCTGTACACAGACTCATGCTATATATTTTTTAGTTTAATATTGATATCCAAGCCTCAGTTATTATGAATGCAGCTCTGAGCATTCAGCATCTACTTTGAACTTTTTATTTTACCAGAATATTGTGCCGAGCAACAGGAAGGGACACAGTGCTGTTGTATTGGGATCCTCCATGTTTGTTTATGGGGGATACAATGACATGCAAAGGACCTTACAGGAATTCTGGAGGTATAACTTGGGTGAGAGTAATATTTTGTTCACAGTATGAAACACTATGCAACAACATTCTCATTGTTTATATAGTGAATAAACTATAACCTATAACCTCAAAAATGGTAAGTACATTAGGACTTTATGAGGCGAGTTGTTCTTCATCAGGAATGTTCTCTTACACTAAAATCAAGTCATAGAGACAATAGGTAACGGCATCAAACGCTGTGCATTTGTGGACTTTTTTGATCAGATTTAGTGTTCAACTAAACTACATTTTCAACACTATCCTCCAACAGTCATGTGTCATCAAATCATTGTAAAGAAGCAAGCTCCAATATTGGGATGGGTACTGGGAACTCATACACATTAATGTCTATAGATTAAAATGCCCAACAGCTATTCAAATATACAGCTAGACATTACACTCTATCCATTATCCACACAATCTCTTCTTCTGGCTAGAGATTCATTTGTATGTAATGTACATGCATAATCCTTATAAGTGTGCGTGTGTATGCATGCGTGCATATGTGTGTGTGTGTGTGTGTGTGTGTGTGTGTGTGTGTGTGTGTGTGTGTGTGTGTGTGTGTGTGTGTGTGTTAGACTCTAGGGAGTGGGAATTGTTGAGCAATGGACAAGTGGGTCCTGGACCGAGACATAGTCACTCTGTTATGGCCCACCGGGATTCTATGTACCTGTATGGTGGCCTGCAAGGCCTGAAGGAGCAGAGGGACCTTTGGAGATTCCAGGGCCAAAACTGGAGCTGTATCAGAGCCTTGTGAGTGATTCCTATCATCAGCACACATTTGGTGCGGGCCACAGCAGAACTAGTGCACAGGAGAACTAGTGCACAGGAGAACTAGTGCACAGCAGAACTAGTGCACAGGAGAACTAGTGCACAGCAGAACTAGTGCACAGGAGAACTAGTGCACAGGAGAACTAGTGCACAGGAGAACTAGTGCACAGCAGAACTAGTGCACAGGAGAACTAGTGCACAGCAGAACTAGTGCACAGGAGAACTAGTGCACAGCACTGCAATGGGAAAGATGAACATCAGAGAAAAAACATAAAATAAGTTAGCATAGAAATGTCCTATGGGTCATATGTATTATTTATATTATAATATATATTTGTTAATTGATATCACAGTATTGTTCGCTATGATGCTCATATCTAAGAAGGCTTCAATATGCAAATTAACTCTTTCACCTATCGTAGCATTTCTTCATGCATGTTGTTAGCATCTTGAGCGGTCTAGGACTCTAGTCTATTGCAAATCAGCTCTCTCTGGGTGATTAAAACGTAAGTCACTTTGGGAAACATAATGCCCTTAATTGTGTCACATCAAGGGGTCACCATGGCTAATGGCTAATCACATCACAACTGCAATGTGTAGCAATAATAATGTGATTGTTTTCACTTACTGGTGCAGTTCTAATCAGAGTCATTCTCTGTTCAGCCATTCAACATTTTACAGATTTGACAGAACACAGGACATTTAGAGTAAAGGTGCAAGCAGAGCCTATGGTGATGAGTTCAGGACACACAGAGGCACACAGAGATAGGTCAGGGCATGTGGTCATATTTCAGGGCCCCCCTCAGTGCCAGATATATATTGGTGAAGCCATTATTCTGCAGTCAGGGAATGCCTTGAAATGCAAAAGCAAAATATTGGTCCATTGCAGTGGTTGTGAGAACCGGGGCAACACCCCTCAGTACCAGCACTGACAGCTGCTGTGTTAATGTGTTTAACTTGGCTCTTTTGCCATTGAAATAACCTTCTCTAACAGTGCTTCTGATTAAAAAGTCATTCTGGTTTTAGTTTCTTATCAGGCATACACACAACTAAGAGATTGTGCACAGTTCAAACGTTATTGTTTCAAGCTAACCAACTAGACCAAGAAATAAAGGCACTATCCTTTTCTACTGGTTGATGTCCAGTAGTCAGTGAGGTCTGAACACAGCAGTTACTACAGGGATCCACTTATAGCAGGGGACTGAATGAGTCATTCACTTTTGTAACTTGATTTTCTGTGTTGCTGCTGTACTGTTTAGATCGGGGCCCTCTAAACTGATGGGCCACTCCGCCGTGGTGTACAAGGACAGCATGCTGGTGTTTGGTGGAGGGCTGACCCAGAGTGCTCCCAGCAGCTGCATGTGGAAGTTCAATCTCACCACACTGAACTGGGAGAAGCTGCCCTCACTGGCTGGGTGCACCGCTCCCCGTCGGATTCACCACTGCAGTGTGGGTCTTGGCCCTAGCTTTCAACCCGGACCGTCATCAGCTAACATTAACCGTCAGGAAATCTCCACGTCCAGCCGTGTGAACAAACCCAGGCCATTTAACAACAAGTGTTTCCCATACAGCCGATCCGCTGGGCAGCCTGGGGAGGGTATTGAGCTCCAGACCATCCGCAGTGGAGAGACATACGGGCTGAAGGACCTTAGTCTGGACTTAGAAGGGACTGAGACACAGGGGAACTGCCTCACCACAGTGAACCAGCAAGATGTCAGAGAGAGAGGGGACAGTGAGACCTCAGCAGAGACAGAAGACAGCATGGAACAGCCTATGGAACAGCCCATGCCTAACCTGCTGCTCATATTAGGGGGCAAACCTCTGAAAGAGCATACTGACATTTCAGTGTGGCAAATGACGCTGGCAGATTGCTGACTCAGAGAAGCTGACCCCACTTTAACACTGATGTACATCCATTACTCAGAGAGCTTATTTCCATTGTGGTCCTCATAAATTCATATGCTAGTTTCACTAGAGACAATAGGCTTAGGTTAGGTACAACATAACGACATACAGAAATATTTCATATGCTCCTAAAGTAGTACTATGATATAAGGTCATACAGACATTTCTGCTCACGTTACAGCCCGGACCCCTCCCTTCGGGAGCGTGTATGTGTAGTCTGCGTCTACGTACTTCCTGTGGGCGTAGCTGTTTGTGTATGTGTCTCCTAATCCAACATGGTGCTCATTATGTGTTAAGTATATATATTGTGTGAGTTAGTCTTGTCCCATGCTCGTATTTGTGAGTCCATTTGTCTGATACGTGTTCTATGTTATTTGTGTGAATAGCGATATTTGCTGCCACCATAAATAATGATAAATAATAATAAATAATTGCATACTGCACGTCTCCACATCCTCAAATCCTCACACGTCACTATTTCATATACTCGTTAAGCAAGACACTGGTACTCTGGTGGCATTGAAATATATTGAAACAAATGTACTGCATTATTTTGGCAAAGATTTATTGTTATGTTGAAATACTTTTTAAGTATATTCTTTTATTATTAAATTGATTAGTAAGCTAATAATTATCAGTATTTACACTGTATTAGTATGTTTATGCCATATAGTTTACATTTGTTTTGTGATAAAATTTATTATAGATTTTATTTTTCCTATAAAACGTGTACATTTTAAAATGATACTTTATAGGATTCAGGGGAATGTTCACAGTGTGTCAAAATGTATGTGAACTGTGCACATCAGTTATCTATCATTGCTATGCTCAGTGGCGCAAAAAGGGGGTATGCAGCGTATGCGACGCATAGGGGCGCTGCACTAGAGGGGGCGCCAAATCGATGCCAGAAAATTATTTGCCGAGTTGGTGGGGGTGGGGGTGGAGTGCAGGGGGGCGCCGATAGTATGTTTGCATACACCTCAGAAAGTATGTACTTGCAACCCTGGCTATGCTAGCCAAAATGTTATAACAGATATATAACATATATATAACAGAGGCCTGTTCTTTAGAATGATTTTTCTTTTGTTTCTCTTTGATATTCTAAAAAAATGTAAAAGCTGAAATGAATAATCAGTACTTACTAATGTTGGTCATGTTTACAGAAAAGGTATAATTGTAACATAAATCTGGTGCTGTTGTTGGAGTCAACAACATTAATTTTTTTTTATTTTCTTCAAATTAAATCACAATTCCCAAGTTGTTTGAAATATTCTTGTTTATTCATATTTTTTCCACTTAATGTAGTTACCTGATTTGAATAAATAAAAAGCTTACAATGTAAAAGTATTGGACATGTATTTGACCTGAACATCTTTAAATTGTTTTTATGCTAATCTCACTGGGAGGTACAGTAATACTTTGACAGATATTGCCATGTGTAGGAGTTCCGAAATTTAAACAGGTGAACAGAGGCAAAACATAGACCAGCTTTAACAGCTGACCAGTGTTGAACAGATCCAAAATCCAGTCCAGGGTCCGAACATGGGAGAGAAACAGGAACGAGGCTGGGTACAAACAGGAAGACAGCTTGGTAGTTCCATAAATGACCACGTGCATGTAAGGGTTTATACCAGGTAAATGATGAACCAGGTAAATGATAAACGGGGGTGTGTGTGTGTGTGTGTGTGTGTGTGTGTGTGTGTGTGTGTGTGTGTGTGTGTGTGTTTTAACTGTCATGTTTATTTTATCTTGTATTAATAATTCACAAATTTGTAGCACACAGTTCTTAGTTCTTGGGTGTGTGTTGTTATTTTGTTCTATACGTCCCTGCTTAGGTGCATCACGTGAATTGACCTCTTGACCTACTAACCTGAATTAAATTCACATTCACTCGCCACCGATAAGACACCTATTTTTAGAGTGCTTTCACGTCGACGTCGAGTAATTCTCAGACGTCTGTTTCTCTTGTGTAACAGGCTTGTTCTGTGTGTCCTTACACACCTATTGCACCTTTTGCTAGGTTACTGTAGTATTTTCTGATAAATATGTAAGTCGCACTGGATACGAGTTTCGGTTAAATGTACATGCATGTAGCCTAAATATATTGGATGTGATAAGAACAAGTTGCTAAAATCCTGGAGAGTTCTTCCCGAGAACAGACCGGGCCAGATGACCTGACATCATGTAACCGAAAGAGGGCGCCACAACACCGAGGAAAACGTGAGCAGCTTCTCGGCGTCGCTCTGCCTGCAACAGCAAACTCAACTCACATAATAAAATTTAAAAACATAATTGAGGCGAATAAACCACAACAGAATGAATACCCTAAGGGTCTGAATTCCATTTTTGTTTCAACATTGACACATGTTGACTGGCGGAATCACTAGAAAGCAGCAATGAAATAAGAGATTAACGTTTTAAAGATGCCTTGATAAAAATATATCTTTCATTGACATACTTTTGACGATGCGTAGAATTGAGCTGTTATAAAAGGAGGTTCCAGACGTTAGTGAAATCATGAAAATGCCAAATGTAGATGAATGAACATGACTGTCGAAAGTTGTGTCTAAAAGAAGAAAGTGTTTGATTTTAAAGTACAGTCTTCCTTCAGATGTCCAGTAAATTCACCTTGGCTGGCCACATGAGCAGTTAATCACGGGCTGGAGTCGCTCCATCACCCGCAGCTGATGCTCTTACAACCACCATAATCTCCTCTTGTCTCCAGTTGGCGGATCGGCCCACGTGGTTTCAAGTATAAAAAAAAAAGTTTCAGCGCGAGGCGGCTGAGCGTCGTGAGCGCACGAGGAGAAAAGACTCACGCGCAACATCCTCTCGTAAGGGCGCGCGGGCTGTGCACACGGGCGCGCGAGCACTGGCGTTCTCCAAGGAGAAGAGGCAGGAGGGTCATGCAGAAGATCGCTTCGGTTCCAGCGGGCCGGTCTGGACTTTGAGACGCGGAATCCGAGAAGCGCACTTTGTCTTTGACCTTCCGAGGAGTAACTTGTGGAGTCAGACGGCAGCTGGGTGTTGAGTTATGTTGAGTTATGTTCACCTGGCACACACCGTGTTGGGGAGACTGACATGTCAGCCAGAAGACCACCGCTGCTTCTGCAAGACATGCGCCTCTTAAAGTTTGATGCCTTTGACTGAGCTCGAGTTCGGATGCTCGAAGTCCATCACTAAACCCACGGGACTAAGTTTCTACATCCTTTAGCATGACAAAAGACACGGACGTCTCTCTGGGGTAACTGCTGGAGGTTTTTACTCCTGGTAACTCAACAAAATCTATATTTCTTAAGTAGAATCTTCCCGTATTGGTTTAATTATTTTTATGAACACGCTGTTCAAATATCTCACGTGGCTGCACAGCGTCGATTTACCTGGAATGACGGATTTGTAAATACAAACTTCTGGAGAAACCCAGTTCACCTAAAGACGATCCACCCTCCACTGAAGAGAACATGAATATTATGGTCCTAGCAGCGTGTCTGATGCTGTGTGTGCTCTGGACCCACTGTGCGCTGAGCCCGGGAGCCGAACCGCACACTGCGTCCCAGGAGCCGTGCGCGTCCTGTGGACTCGGACATCCAGACGATCCGGACACAACGGACATAGACCTCCTGGACGCGGTGAAGAGACATATACTGAACCGACTGCAGATGAAACAGAGACCCAATATAACTCACCCCATCCCCAAGGCTGCGATGGTCACTGCGTTGAGGAAACTCCACGCCGGTAAAGTCCGGGAGGATGGGAGGGTGGAGATCCCGAACCTGGACGGACAAGCCGCATACAATAATGATGTGCTGGAGGAAACATCAGAAATCATCAGTTTCGCTGAGTCAGGTGTGTAAAATGTTTCTGTCTAAATATGAAGTTATAATATAGACCATCAATAAATCAGCAATTTTCTCCATATCTGGAAAACGCTTCATTTCTCAGCAGGGGGGTGATTTGCTGTGGCGTTTATTGCAACTGTTTAAATAACTTTTTAACAGCGTAATGGTTTTATTAATGAACCCGATTATGTCAGTCGAAGAAATCTTTCTCTGAACATAGCTGTAAAATCATTACGAGGTTGCGTGAACATAGCCATGTAGTGGGCGTAAACAGTTAAATCACGGGGCATTATGGAATCAAGAGAGTATTATGACTAATTTCTGTATCATCCAGCAACTAATATGTAATATGTCGTCAAAAATCTTCATTTTAAACCTTACATAACAACCCGTTATTGCCTTAGCAACAGATCAAGTCCCAGATCTCATTTCAAGACAAAAACTTTGCAGTGACATCACCACTTAAAACAGAACCAAATATTCAGCTGGTCTTATATGCAGCGCACAGGTAAATATTCTTCAAGAGTGTATATTCACACTCTGACATATTAAGAGCACAGAGGGATAGAAAGGGTTTTATACAACTCACATTTGCCTTAGCTGATGCAAAGATGCCTTAATTTTCTTAATTTCAGTGTTTCAAAAGAACAGTGGAGAGTGTGCAAGCGAAACATAAAGCTTGATGCTTCAAAAGATGTCTCGGTTGTCCCCTAGTCTCAGTCTGCTACATTTAGCCTGGACTATTCACGAGCCCCATTCTGTACCAAGAATGATATGAACACACACATGACAGGAGAACAAAAGGGAGGCAATTATTGGTAGAGCACTGTACGTTCTTGCTAAACCCAATATGTCAACATTGGGACCAATGACAAAAAAAGAAAAACAAAAGAAATCACGCAGAATAATGCATGAGACATTTGAGTCCTCGTGGGTGATGGGGTCTGGGCCAGAGGAAGGAGGTGGGAGCTGCTCATATCACAGTCCTGCAAAGAATGTTTTTAAAATATCAAAGCAAACTCGGGCCTCTTTGCATTTTCCCCCCATTATTCATGACACCTTTGAACCTTTGAGCTGCATTGTGTCACGGCTCTGGCTTGGCTCCCTGCTCTCGAGACCCCTTCTGCCTCAGGGCCAGCTGGTGCTAACCCCCAGAACCGGGGCTGCCAGCCAGGGCATTCTGCTCTGAGCCGCACGGCCCTACGCTCCGCATTAGGAAGAGTCCGTCCCAACGAGGGCCCCGGGAATTCGGCTCGCAGGCAACGAGCGAGCCAATCGGTGCGGTCGTGGCGGGCCGGGCGGCACCCCGGGGACCCTGGGACACCCTCCCCCTCCCCTTTGCTTCTCCGGCTGCCATGCGCGCCTCGCCGTCGTGGGCCGGGCGACGGGCTCACGTCTCGGGCCGGGCCGTAGCGGGACAGGACGGGGTCCGCCACGACGCGGGTGAGGAGGGCTGCCAGCTGCACGTCTCGAGCTGCTCCAGAAGGATTCGGTGTCCCGTAGCCACGGGAGCGAAGCGGGAGATGTGTGCTTCTCTTTTATGGGTGGCCATTTGGACCCACTGAACTCTTCACGTCCGGGCCAGCACATGGGACCGGGGCTTTTATTATTTCACATTATTCAGCGTGACACAGTGTTCTCAGCAATCAAAGAGCTTTTGCAATTTGACCTGCCCTTTACAAGCAACGTCAGTCATTCACCATCTGAACTGATCCCTTCAGACATCTTCATGTTTTGTGTGTGTGTGTGTGTGTGTGTGTTTTACATCAAATCCAGTTGTGGAAATTAGAGTCTGTCATGTTGAGAGACTGGCAGAGGGTCAGAATCTAATCAGACAGCACTCTGTATTTCTGGTCTCACTGATGTCTTGGCCAAACTATTCACATGAAGCATTTCAAGCTTCACTGCGGTCTGCGGCGATGGGCTGACAACGAGCCACCTGCTTATATGGTCAAAAGTCCAGTTACCCGTGCAAAGCTCAACATTCCTCACCAGGATTCCCAGGGGGGGAAGTAGGCCGTAGCCGCTGTGCTGGCGAGCTGCGCCGCTGTCTGGGTCAGAGTGTGGTGCTGGACGTCTGAGCTGTTGAGTAATGAGTGCTGCAGATTAGCACTCGTGCTGTTTGTTGCCAACTCAGATGCGAACATACTGCAGTGGCCATGAGTGAATCAGGGTGGGCCGCACCGGCGACTCGGGCCGAGTCCTATGACCTCTGACCCCCAACCTCCCCCCCCCCCCCCCCCCCCCAACCTGGGGATTCCACGCATGGACTCGGTGCGCGCCACTGTAAACTCACATGACCGATTTTCCCGGCTAGTGGGTCAATAGCTGTCAAGCAGCTTTTAGCCGAGCGACTGGTTCCGATTTTGCTGAGGTGTCCTACCTCCACTTATGTGAGGCTAGTCAGCATTCTGCATGCGAAATCAATCTCCGAGATCACAGAAATGCAGGCAGGCACCTTGGCGGGGAAGGTATGTCTGAAACGGCCGTGTAAGACAGTGAAGTGTTAATGCAAGCCAATAATCAACCCATCTTTCCCTGGCCTCCCGTGGATTCGGACAGACAGTGCTGGGTGCCCATCTGTGATCCAGCTCAGCTGAGAGTGGGCGTGCCCAATCAGAGTGTTGGCAGAGGGTCATGTGGCCACTTTCCAGACAGCACCCCGCCCTCCTTGCTCACAGGGACTTTATATACTAGTGGACATTGTTGTTCCAGTACATCATTCAGACCACTCCCTTGTGTGGATATGTCATTTATTTTGAGCAGGAGCTGTTGAGACAGGCACTGGAGCACTTCTTTGCACAGGCCATGCTGGAATATTTATAACCAGGGGGCACGCAGACAGTTAACGAGGACAAAAACATTCACGGCAAATTGTTTGCTAAGCTTCTGTTTTTTTAAAAACTCGTATTCTGCGACTTTTTCTAGGAGGGAGTGTGTATGTGTGTGGGGGAAGGGGGGGGGGGGGGGGTTGTTGTTTTTAACACCTGACACTACCTCTTCAGGGCTTTACTTTTTTGGCCTACCTTGTGCTTTAGCTGCGTGGCGTGGTGGGACAGCGCAGAGCCCGGGTTCCCTGCCAGAGAGCAGAGATCCAGGCGAGTCTGGACAGGGCCGGGCTGCTCGCAGAGCCCAAGCTCCACGCGGGCAGGCAGGCTGCCGGAGAACCGAGCCGTCTTCTGGGGCGAGCTGTTAACACTGACCTCACCTCGTCAGTTTGCAAACAAGGTGGTTTAACCATTTCAGCCTGCGCCAGCAGTAAGCAGCTCTGCTACTCACACCGAGACAAAGATCTCATGGAATATGATTAATTACACCATTCAGCGCTGAGGTGATCTCCGCAATTATCCAAGAATGGTTTTAAAAGGGGGGGAAACAAAAACGCAACGTCCTGAACTTCTCAAAAGGCTGCGCTATATTCTACATACTGCTGTATTTAGAGAGTAGCTAGTGTCATGTAAATGGTCCTTAGTTTTCCTCATCGTGCCTTTTATTTAAGGGCCACACGCTCAATGCTAGGCTGTGCCACGGCTGTCTCCTAATACCTCACAGGGCGCATTGTGCTGTCAGTCTCCGAGACTCCAGGAGCCCTGGGTTTTCTCTACGCTCACTGTGAACTCAATGAACCCCCTGGTGCAGGGCCCACGTCCACCCCTGCCCACACCGCCAGGCCAACTGGGCCCGGGCCCAGAGCCGTGCCGTTAGTGCCGCGCCGTGGGGCCGGCCAGCATGCATAAGACTGAAAAATCATTGCAGGAATCCGGACCCGCCTGAGCTGTCGTGTGCACAGCCGAGCAATGTTAGACATGTAATTCCAAATACACCTCAGGTATAAATAAGCAGGAATTAATCTTCGGAATGTTTTCGGTGTTTTCGCGCTATAGCCTTCAGCCATGTGTCAATTTAATGTCTTTTAATATCGTTGGAATGCCTAACTTTAAAATTGCTTCTCTCTTTATTTCCCCCTCCCGTTACCCTATAGACGATGTGGCTTCGTCCAAGTCCAGCCTCTACTTCCTGATCTCCAACGAGGGCAACCAGAACCTTCACGTCCTGCAGGCCAGCCTGTGGCTGTATTTCAAGCTGCAGCCCGGCGGCCTGGAGAAGGGGCTGCGTAGGAAGGTGATGGTGCGTGTGTACCACCCGAACTCTTCCGGCCAGGCCGGGGGCGCCGTCCCCCTGGCGGAGAAGCGCGTGGAGCTGAAGCGTAGCGGCTGGCACACCTTTCCCCTGCTGGAGGCCGTCCGCGCCGTGCTGGGGAAAGGCGAGCGGAGGCAGGACCTGGACGTGCGCTGCGAGGGTTGCGAGGCGGCCAGCGTGGCGCCCGTCCTGGTGGACGCCGCCGACCCCTCGCACCGCCCCTTCCTGGTGGTGCGCGCCCGCCAGGCCGAGGGGAAACACCGCATACGTAAGCGCGGCCTGGAGTGCGACGGTAGCAGCGGGGGCCTGTGCTGCAGACAGCAGTTCTACATCGACTTCCGCCTCATCGGCTGGAACGACTGGATCATCGCGCCGGCCGGCTACTTCGGGAACTACTGCGAGGGCAACTGCCCGGCGTACATGGCCGGCGTGCCGAGCTCGGCGTCCTCCTTCCACACGGCCGTGGTGAACCAGTACCGCATGCGGGGCATGAGCCCAGGGTCTGTCACCTCCTGCTGCATCCCCACCAAGCTCAGCACCATGTCCATGCTGTACTTCGACGACGAGTACAACATCGTCAAGCGGGACGTGCCCAACATGATCGTGGAGGAGTGCGGCTGCGCCTGAGGCCCGTTCGGATCTCGCTCGAGAACAATGTCACGAATGCTGTGACAGACATATTTATGGCCCTTGTGTACCACATGCATATAGAAACATGTTATTATATGTCCACTCAGAGCATACGATCTTTGCATGAACAAGCGGTGCAAACACGTGATGGATTAGTGATTCAGTCCCGTCTAATGAACGCAACAGCATTGGAACGAGAAGGGAAAGGTTATCACCAAAAGTTTATTCTAGTTTGCCATTTCTAGACCTAAAAAAAATGGTGTAGTCCTCTCCTCTCCAACAGTGAGAAAAAAGATGGTCACGTCAGACTGTAACTTCGACGAGCTGGCATTGCCCGGCGGTACGTGTACGTAGCTGCACCCATTCCAATAGAAGCACTGACATATCAACGTCCGGAACACTTCAAAACGTCAGCACTTCCATAGCATTTCAAAGACACTCGCAGCTCATTCCTCTGAGGCCCGGGAAACGTGACATCACGTTCCTCTGGTGCGCTCCCACAGCCGAGACTGAAATGACCTGTGGCATTGTTACATATCAATCGGGTAGGGTCAGTGCTGACCTGCAAGTGACCACTCAGAAAAATGCCGGCACGCGACGCGAGCTTCATCTCTCTCCACGTCCGCGTGGCAGACCGCCGAACCAAGGAGTGAGGTCGAACAGGTGAAGTATGATGTCATAGCTCTTTGGCTGTGAGTTTCAGTGGCACACGAATGCTGTCGGCACCATGTGCTCTGTGGAGGCGGTGTCAAACTTACCAGCTGATGGCACAGGCACTCGCAAAAGCGCTCGAAATGCACAATTTAAAAGCACTTGCCTATCAAAATGCCTTCAAAAGGGTTCTCGAGAGGCATCCCTACCCTCATTCATAGTCCCGGTTACAGAGTGCCGCACAAGCTATGCAATGTACAGTAATGGCGAACCACATCAGACTGTGTGTTCACATGCTGATCTTCAAACTCTTTATAGATACTTGAAATCTGATCATCGCTCGATCTCCAAAGCGGATGATTGTTAAAACGTTTGCACTGAAAAGTTGCGGAAATAATTAAAAGACAAAAAAAGATAATAAAAAAAACATTGATATTGAGGAAAAGTTATTTTTATAGTAGTAAACTGAATTTTGTGAAAATGTATGATCCTTATAATGGAACCAAAGAAGCCAATATTTTAGCTATTATAATAAGGTGGCGAGGCCATTACAATATGTGTGTGTAAAATAATTGTGATAATCCTTATCATGAGGCCTAATCACTGTATCAGGGCACTACAACATGGATTCCATTTTAACTTGCGTCTCTTGGGTTTTTTTTCCCTTTGTACAGCAAACCGATCTTTGTCATTTAATTCTTCAGTTTTCTATTTAATAAAACTTATTTCTAGTTGTTACAATGTTGATTAGATAAACATGCGTCATCTCTGTACAGTTTATGTAAAAATTTTTAAAATATCCTTTCTTAAATATTTTGTAACTTTAAAATAAATTCTTACTCTTCATCTTGTGTGTTTTGTGTGGTTTGCGTGATTCGTGGTAATTCAGTGATTTTGCAACTGGATAGCTTGGCACCAGCAGCGCTTCACTTGGGGTTTTACACTTCTACACTTGCACTCAACACTCACTCGACCGCAGTGCCTCTGGGGTCAGAACAAAGTTGTGAATGACACCGCACAGCTTTACACTTTGGATTGGATATCGTAAAAAAAAAAAAACTTGCGTTATCTTGGCGTGTTTAGCTCTTTCCAAACTAGTGAAAAGGGGTTAAACATACTCATACTGTCCAGGACTGAGAACATTTGTGTTGTCTTCCTTCTTTCCGTTTGATCATGATGCAAGAAGCTCCAGTTCCCAACATTCTTTTCTCCCAGCTCAGCGCTGTGGTTTGAACTGGTCTCTCTGTAGTCTGAACTGGTTGCTGTGGTGCCGAGGATGACAGACGTGGCATAAAGGTAAACGTGTGAATAAAAACACGCTGAGATCTGTCATTCTCTGTGTCCTCTCAGCTGAGACAGGATTCCCACCATTCGACATGTAGCCACATGGCCTGATTACATCAGAGTGGGTTCCCTGAAAGCTCTTTTTGTACACACTGCCTTTTCTAGAGCCTTGAGGCAGAGCTGTGAAAACAAGCGGGTATGTTGGAATACTTTAGGCTGATAGAGTGGGCCTGCACACCTACCAACGAGTGGCGTGTTTCTGTCGGATCCCAGTGCAACGCAGCAAAAACAACACACAGACTTCCAAAACAAAACCCAAGGACAGTGGCAGGATAATTGCCTGAAATTTACTCATCCTGCATCTGCCAAGTGAACAAGATATGAGTGTCGTGTGAAATAACACGTTTGGGTCGGACTTCTCGGTCTAGAGGAGGAATGGGGTAAAGCAGCATGTATAATACTGCTGCAAGGTGATAAAATGTGTGTGTGTGTGTGTGTGTGTGTGTGTGTGTGTGTGTATGTATACATGTGCATGCCTGAATGGTGTGTGTGTTTGTGGGTATGTGTGTGCGTGCATGCATGTGTGTGTGTGTGTGTATGTATGCACATGTGCATGCCTGAATGGTGTGTGTGTTTGTGGGTATGTGTTTGCGTGCATGCATGCATGTGTGTGTGTGTGT